>NW_017731597.1:1712678-1718753 GCF_001890085.2 Hipposideros armiger
AGAGGGCAGTGTCACTGGCCCTCATATGTGGGATCCGAACCGGGGCCCTCTGGTGTCCCAAGCCAGTTCTTAACCATCGCGCCACTTGGCAGGCCCTTTAAATTTTTTTTAGCTGAGCCATCCTGCCACCTGTTGGCAGCTCAGCGGCAGCTCAGTTCAGGCCGGGACTTGAACTGCTGTTGCTCAGAGCTTGCACTCTTGAGTGAGCTCTTCACCAACTGAGCCACTCGGCCAGCTCTCTGGTAATTCTGTTTAATTTTATGAGGTAATGCCATATTCTCTTCTACAGCAGCTGCATTATTTTTCAGTCTCAGCAGCAATGAACAATGGTTCTTATTATTCTACATCTTCCCCCAACATCTGTTATTGTGTGTGTGTGTGTGTGTGTGTGTGTGTGTATGGGGGGTGTGTTTATTTTTGGTTTGGGTAACAGCCATCCTAATGGGAATGAAATGATATCTCCTTGTGATTTTGATAATAATAAGCAATGTTGAGCATCTTTTCATATGCTTATGGGCCATCTGTATATGGAGAAATGCCTGTTCTAGTCCTTTCCCTGTCTTTTAATTAGATTATTTGTTTCTTTATTGCTGAATTATGGGAATTTTGTGTATTCTGGATGTTAATCCCTCATCAAATATTTTGCAAATATATTTTCCCTTCTGTGGGTTGCCTTTCACTTTGTCAGTAAAGTTCTTCGTTGTATGAAAGTTTTTAATTTTTACAGTCTAATTTAGCCATTTTATCAATTTTATACACTTATTTTATTTTGTTGTGTTTGCTTTTGATGTCACATATGAGAAATCACTGCCAAATCCACTGACATAAAGATTTCCCCTTATGATTTCATCTAAATTTTACATTTTAAGTCTTATGTTTAGGTGTTGGGTTCAATTAGACCTAATATTTTAATATGGTGTAAGGCAAACAATGTCATTCTTTTGCACGGGGATATTCAGTTTTCCCAATGCCATTGGTTGAAAGATCTGGCTTTTTCTCCATTGAAAGGTCATGGCGCCTTTGTCAAAATTAATTGGATCATGTGTGCAAGGATTTATTTCTAGGCTCTCCATTCTATTCCATTGACCCATATGACTATATGCCTATCTTTATGACAGCACTACACTGTTTTGACTACTGTAGTAAGTTTTGAAACCAGGAAATGTAAGACTTCCAACTTTGTTCTTTTTCAAGAGTGTTTTGATTATTCAAGGTTACTTGTGATTCCATGTGAATTTAGGATGGCTTTTCCTATTTCTAAAAAAAAAGGCCCTGAGATTTTGATAGGGATTGCGCTGAATCTGTAGGTCGCCTTGGATAGTACTGATAGTACTGATGTTTTAGCAACATTAAGCCTTCCAATACATGAAGATGATCTGTCTTTCCATTTATTTCTGTATTCTTTCATTTCTTTCAGCAATGTTTTGTAGTTTTCTATTACCTTCTGATTTTAGTCATTTAGTCTTCTGTTTTCTTAGTTGGTCTAGCTAAAGGTTTTTCAGTATTTAACAAGGAATTATATTTTTTTATGGTTTTGTGTTGCTGTCTATCACTATTTCGTTTCAACTAGTAGTACTCCTTTCCCCATTTCTTGTAGGATAGGTCTAGTAGTAATAAACACCTCCAGCTTTTGCTCATCTGGGAAAGTCTTGATGTCTCCTTAGTTTTTTGAAGGATATTTTGGCAAGATACAGTATTTTTGGTTGGTAGTCTTTTTTTTTTCCTTTCAGT
Organism: Hipposideros armiger; assembly: GCF_001890085.2. Classification (NCBI taxonomy): domain Eukaryota; kingdom Metazoa; phylum Chordata; class Mammalia; order Chiroptera; family Hipposideridae; genus Hipposideros; species Hipposideros armiger. The sequence goes on from NW_017731597.1 coordinate 1,714,410, forward strand.
AATTTGAATGTATCATTCTAGTCTTTTATAGCCTGCAAGTTTTCTGCTAAGAACTCTGCTGACAATCTAATAGGACCTCCCTTGTATGTAACAGTCACTTTTTTTCTTGATGCTTTCAAGACTCTGTCTTTATTTGTGATTTTTGACAGTTTATACTGTGTCTCAGTATAGGTCCCTTTAATTGTTTTCAGAGTTTTTTCAGCTTCTTGAATTTGTATGTCCATTTCCTTCCTCAGATTTGGAAAATTTTTGACCATTCTTTCTTCAAGTAGCCTATCTGCCCCTTTCTCTCTTCCTTCTCCTTCTGAGACTATGATAAAGCATATGTCATTTCATTTGATGGCATCTCATAAGTCCCTTAGGCTCTCTTCATTTTTCTTCATTCCTTTTTACTTCTTCCTCTCTTTCATTAACTATGAAAGTCCTGTCTTTGAGTTTGCCGAATTGTTGTTCTGCCTGGTGTCTTTGCATTCATTGAGCATCCTTATAATAGTAATGTTGAATTCCTTGTCTGTCAATTCATGTATCTCTATTACTTTAGGTTTGGTTTCTATATATGTAATTGGTTCCTTTAAACATCACTTGATTGTCTCTTTTTTAGTATGACTTGTTGCTGTTGTTGTTATGGTTGTGTCTGGGATTTGGGCATCTAAAAAAATCAGCTAACTTTCTGAGACTGCTATCTGGTTTCATCCAGGGTGACTTTCTTCACACAGCTAGGCTACAGATTATGGATACCTCTCAAGTCCTTCCTGGTCTTATGTGTATAAAATCTACTTTAAGAGATCTGTCAGTTTCTACTCAGGAACTTGCTCTGGTCTCTCTAGTGTTGGGGCTCCCCCTAATGTCTATCTGTGGTGCTGCACACCCTGATGCATAGTTTTTACCTTTGTTGTAGGAGACCCCACAACATGAACCCTGTCCCGGAGTAGTACTGGAATACAGGGAAGACAGACACTAGTCTTTTCTACAGCTCTCTGAATGCCAGTTGGACTCACATTCTACTTCTTTCTCTCCCCAAGGAGATGATGGGAGTTGAAGGTTTTCTCCTAGTTATTCTGCACTGTGTGTGTGTGTGTGTGTGTGTGTGTGTGTGTGTGTGTGTGTGTGTGTGTGTGNCCTAGGGGGCAGAGCTGTGCCATGAGGTCAGCGAGGACCTCACTCGCCCAAGGCCGGCCCCTCCGCGCGCTGGTCCTGGCGGTGCTCCTGCTCGACTCTCTGGGCGAGGATTTCATGTTTCACCCTGAGTGGGGCTTTGACGCCTATGAAATCACCATCCCCAAGAAGCTGAGCGTCCGCGGAGGGGCGCAGGGGGCGAGCAAGCTCGAGGCCTACCTCCTGCAGGTGAAAGGCAAGAAGCATGTCCTGCACCTGTGGCCCAAGAGGTTCCTGCTGCCGCGCCACCTGCAGGTGTTCTCCTTCACGGAGCAGGGGCAGCACCTGGAGGATTACCCGTACATCCCCAGGGACTGCAACTACGTGGGCGCGGTGGAAGGCTCCGGGGATTCGGAGGCTACTGTCAGTACGTGCATGGGGGGTCTCCGCGGCATCTTGAGAATCGACGCCAAGCATTACCAAATCGAGCCCCTCAAGGCCTCTTCCACTTTTGAACACGTCGTGTATTTCCTGAAGGACGACGGATTGCACCAGCCCCTCTGCGGCTTAACTAAGGGCGACATAGAGCAGCAGGGGGCGCCATATGCCGGCAGCGCCAGGCTGGGGGACTTGACTGGAATCATTAGGCACCAGCGGTACTTGGAATTAGCCTTGATCTTTGATCATGAGAGATATTTGTATTCCAATTCCAATGTTTCTGAAGTCACAAACGATGCCATTCTTCTGACTTCCATTATGGACACTTACTTTCAGGAGCTGCATTTGAGAATACAACTCGGCACGGTTGAAGTATGGACGGACCAAAACAGAGTCGACGTTGTGTTTCCAACCTTACAGCAGGCGTTAGGCCAGTTTATGATATATCAGAGAAACGTACTAAGTCGTCAGCTTTCCGCAGATTGGGTACAACTGTACGTTAAAAGAGATTATATTGATGCTCTTGCGTGGTCCTGGGGAAGAGTGTGTGTTAAGGAATACGCTGGTTCTATAAGTGTTTTTCCAGATATGAGTGTCCTCGGACCTGCCACTTGGGGCACTCACAACCTGGGCCATAGCGTGGGAATGATACACGACGGGCCTTACTGCCGATGCAAGGGGAGGCGCAGCTGCATTATGGGCACCGGGCGAACTGGGTTCAGCAATTGTAGTTATATCCAGTTTTTAAGCCACGTCCGTAGACATGCAGACTGTCTCAATGATATCCCTGGACATAGTTATGTGGTGAAGAGATGTGGAAACAAAATTGTGGAAGACGATGAGCAGTGTGACTGTGGCTCCCTCGAGGACTGCGAAGCAGACCAGTGCTGCGAGCCAGGGTGTAAATTCAGACACGGCGTCAACTGCAGCACCGGACTGTGCTGTCATAACTGTCACTTTCGTCCATCCGGGTATTTGTGTCGGAAGGAAGAAAATGAATGCGACCTCGCCGAGTACTGCGATGGGACCTCAGGTCTCTGCCCCAACGACACGTACAAGCAGGATGGGACCCCGTGCAAGCACAAAGCCCTGTGCTTCAGCAAGGGCTGCCGGTCCACCTACATGCAGTGCCAACACATTTTTGGACCTGACGCCAGGGAGGCTGCTCAGCAGTGCTACGATGCAGTGAATTTAATAGGGGACCAACATGGCAACTGTGGTATTTTGGGGAGTAGCTCCTATAAAAAGTGTACCAAGCGGCACACATTATGTGGCAGGGTCCAGTGCATCAATGTCGACACCCTCCCTGACATGCCAGATTATACGACTATCGTGTCCACGCACCTGCGGGACGAAAACGTCCTGTGCTGGGGCGTGGGCTATCACACGTCCTTGGTGCCCTTGGGGATTCCTGACGTTGGCGTGGTCCACGACGGCACGTTCTGCGGCGAGGACCGGATATGTGTGAACAGAACTTGTATGAGCACCTCCATCCTGAAGTTTGACTGTGAGCCTGAGAAGTACAACCGCCGGGGCACCTGCAACAACAACAGGAACTGCCACTGCGCGTACGGCTGGGCGCCTCCGTTCTGTGAGGAGATGGGGTACGGAGGAAGCATCGACAGCGGGCCGCCGGGACCGCGACCACCGGAGGTGCCCGCCTCTGCTAAGGTGGTGCCGCTGGTTCTAGGACGCCTGCTTTTGTTAGCCCTCTCCATGGTTGTTATCGGGATTTTCAGGCAATTGATAGGAAGCCAGGTAAAACCCCAACAGAAAGAAACACCACCACCGGCTGGTATTGTAGGTGAACAGCCGATTGCAGACAAACAACCGATTGTAGGTGAACAGCCGATTGTGGATAAACAACCGATTGTAGGTGAACAGCCGAAGCAACGAAAACTTATAAAAATAAAAAAAATAATCAAGAAATCCCTAGCCCCTCCAAAACAGAAGGGCAAACGTTGAACAAGGTTATTGTTTATCAAAATGGCTCTTCTTTCTTCTCCCAATTCTTTTTGACTTCATTTTCCTTCAAGATCGATCAGCAAATAAACAATATTCTTGTTTGGACAATAAATCGGTGCATTTTACTTTTCCTAGTATTCCTTTGCCCCTTGGTTTGTGAACAAGTTTTGGATAGCCTGAAAAGAACACCCTCGTGGCTTTTCTGAACACAAAAGCCGTGGCTGTTGTGAGTTTCATAGAATTACAGTGGTTTTCAGAGTGGAGTCCTGACTGTACATATACATTGTTAGTAATCAATACATTACATGAGATATTCAATACTTCGTCATGAAATAGGCTTTATGATAGATTATTTTACACAACTGGAGGCTAATGGAAGTGTTCTGAGCACATTTAAGGTAGGCAAGGGAAGTCTATGATGTTTGGTAGGTTAGATGCATTATATGCATTTTTGACTTACAATATTTTTAACTGATGATGTGTGTATGAGATATAACCCCATTGTAAGCCAAGGAGCATCTGTATATATCATATTTTGTTCATCTATGTATCCATCAATGGATATTTGTGTTGTTTCCACCTTTTAGCTTTTGAGAATACTGCTGTTATGAAAATGGTTGTACGGATATCTATTTGAGTCCCTGCTTTCACTCTTTTGTGTATATACCCAGTACAATTACTGGATCATATGGTAATTCTGTTTATTTTATTTATTTATTTATTTATTTTTAATTTTTTTTAATAAGGCTTCAGTAATTTTTTTAAAGATTTTTATTGGGGAATTGGGGGGATGGGAACAGTGCTGGGGAATTGGGGGAAGGGGAACAGACAAGTTGCTGTCCTTTT
>NW_017731597.1:1721862-1734684 GCF_001890085.2 Hipposideros armiger
GTTGGAGTGAGGACCTCTGACAAGAGAAAGTGGAGAGTGTGGCAAATTCTGTACCCAGCTTCCATGTCTTGGCTTCATGCCCACCTGCACTGCAGGAGCTCTCTAATTGGTTTCTGGATTTCTCACAGAGATATTTGGTTGGTTGGTTGTGGGAGAAGGCGTGGCTAGAGCTTCCTACTCTGCTGTCTTGCTGATGTCTTTAGTCTGTTCAGTGGAACTTTTTGCAATGGGGGACATGTCAATACTGTTCAACCCTGTAGCCACAAATCACTTATGGTTATGGAACATTTGAAATGTGGCTATTGTGACTGAGTTGCTGAATTTAAACTTCATTTAATTCTAGTTATTTTAAATTTAAATAGCCACATGTGCCTGCTAGCTGCCAAATTAGACACCAGAGTTGTAGAAGACCCATATTTCTACAACTTTTCAGCAATGCTTAATAGCTAACTCCTCAATCTAGATTCACATTAGAAAAAAAAGACAGCTTGTTATTTTAAATTGCATCCTCTAATTATTTGTGAGGTTGAGTATATTATAGTAGCTTAATGTCAATCAGCTTTTTAAATTCTTTTTTTAATTGCAGTATTGTTGACAAATAACATTGTATACTCATTTCAGGTACACAACATAAGGATTTAATATAAGCATGTATTGCAAATGATCACCACAGTTAACATCCATCAACACACATAATTCCATTTTTTTCTTATGATAAGGACTTTTTGTTTTAAGATTTTATTGGGGAGTTGGGGAGGGGAACAGCGCTGGGAAATCTGGGGAAGGGGAACAGACAAGTTGCTGTTCTTTTGTTCTTCAGTCTAGTTGTGGAGGACATCGCTTCACTGGCCCATGTTGGCATCATCATTGCGCTCTTCCCAGGCGAGGCAGATGGATCGCCGGCCTCTGAACAGCTGCTCACAGCGGCTCCTGGCCGCTCACACCACTGCAGCAGGGGCTGCAGCCTACGCCATCGCCGGCGACTCACGGCATCCCAGCTCCAGGTTGAGCTGTTGCTCATCATCTTAGCTGTGAAGGGCACAGCATCACTGGCCCTCATGTGGGATCTGAACCGGGGCCCTGCTGCTCAGAGTTGGGGTCCCAAGCAAGCTCTTAACCAATGCGCCACTCGGCCGGCCCAGATAAGAACTTTTAAGATCTACTCTCCTAGCTCTTTCAAATATATTATATATTGTTAAATAACTCTTAAATTTGCCTGTTTATGCCCTTTACCCATTATTCTATCACATCGTGTTCACTGCTTTTATTGATTTTTTGAAGCTATTTATATATTGCAAAACAATCCTGCCAATCTTTTATTTGTCACTCAACTTTTATAGTGTCTTTCACCATACAGAAAATTTTATGCCCTTCCAGCTTCTGGGTTTTCTATCATTCTTCTGTCTTCCTTCAACCTGTGATTGTAAAAATGTCTGCCTATTATGTGCTTTAACACATATTTTTTAGTACATCTCTGATTTTCTTTGTATGGAATACAGTTCTGTCTCCTACATGTGGTATGATTCTTATTATTGGATCAAATATTGAATAAACTTATAACTGACAAAGGGCACGATAAATGGTCTGACATATCGATGAGAAAAAGACATATACTCTAATAGAAAAATGAGTAAAAGATTTCTATTGGCATATCACAAAAGAGAAATTCAGGTAGCCAATAAACATATGGAAGGTTCTCAGCCACATTATTTAAGAGTGTACTGCAATTTAAAGCTGCTATCTGAACCTATGCCCATCAGGTTAACAGTGATTCAAAAGACTGATAAAATGAAATTTTGGTAAAGATATAGCCTGGTAAGAACTCTCATACCTTTTGGTGGCAATGTAAATTAGTAAATTCCTTTTAGAAATCTGTTTAGCATTATCTCATATTGTTGAAACTATGCTCTGTGATTAAAAAATTCCATTCCTAGGTATATACCATATAGCAATGTGTACATATATACACTAGGATACATGGATGTGGTAATATTCCTCAAACTGGAAAAAATCCTAATTTCTATTAACTGCAGGGACAATGGAGATAATGAATTAGAATTTTATACAACAGCATGCATGGGTGAGTATGACAAGGAAAACCAAAATGAATATAAATGTCAAAATCAGGCAAAATTGAACTTCATTTTCAGGGATATATGTATAGTTGATAAAATAAGGTCCTAAGAGGAAAAGAACTTAGAAATAAGAAAGATAGAAGAGGGGGGGTTCCGGTTAAGATGGTGGAGTAGTTCAACGCTGTGCTTCCCTCCTCCTGTGACCACATTAAAATTATAACTAAATTAGAGAACAATCAACCTGGAGAAACATCTGAAGGCTAGCTGAACAGAAGTCCTATAGTTAAGAAAATAAAGCAGAAGCCACGGGCCGGCTGAGTGGCTCAGTTGGTTAAGAGCGCGACCTCTGAGCAACAGGGCGGCCTGTTCGATTCCCACATGGGCCAGTGAGCTGTGCCCAAGCTGAGCTGCCCCTGAGCTGCCAACAGGTGGCAGGATGGCTCAGCTGGTGAAAGCACATGCTCCTAACAACAAGGTTTCCAGTTTGACTCCCACTGGGAATGGTGGGCTACACCCCGCCCCTGCAACTAAGATTGAACACAGCACCTTGAGCTGAGCAGCTGCAAGCTGCCGCCGGGTGGCCAGATGGCGACTGGACTTGGAGCTGAGCTAGCTGCGCCCTCGACAACTAAGACTGAAGGACTCAACTTGGCTGTTCCTCTTCCCCAAGTCCCTGACACTGTTCCCCTTCCCCAATACCCCAATAAAATCTTTTTTTTTTTTAAAGAAGAAGCCACATCTCTTAAAGTGCCCATGCACAGACTCGCTTGCTTGCAGGCACTCTCTGTGGGCTCTGGCGGAGGGCCGGTCACTCGGGAGGTGTCTGAGACATACAGGGAGAGGCTAAGTTGTGTGGCCTCAGGGCAAGGACTGGAGGGACCATCACCATTTTCCCTGTGTGAAACCCTTTTGCTGTGCAGCTGGGCACCATCTTTTCTGTGTTGAGCCCTCCCTGACACGGCCAATTCTGAATCTGCATTGGTAATCGTTGGTAATCATTAAAATTGGTAATGTCCATACTACCCACAGCAATCTATAGGTTCACCGTATCCTTATCAAAATACCAATGGCATTTTTCACAGAACTAGAACAAATGATCTTAAAATTTATATGGAATCACAAAAGACCCCAGATAGCCACAGCAATCTTGAGACAGAAGAACAAAATTGAAGATATCATGCTACCTGATATCAAACTGTACTACAAGATTATAGTAATCAAAACAGCATGGTACTGGCATAAAAACAGACACATAGATCAAAGGAACAGAATAGAGAGCCCAGAAATAAACCCATGTCTGTATGTTCATTTAATCTGTGACAAAGGAGGCAAGAGTATACATACACTAAGGTAATACAGTCTATTCAGTAAGTGCTGTTGGGAAAACTGGACAGATACATGCAAAAAAATGAAATGACCACTTTTTACACCATGTACGAGAATAAACTCAAAATGGATTAAAGACTTACATGTAAGACCTGAAATCATAAAACTCCTAGAAGAAAACTCTCTGGCATTGCTCTTAGAAATATTTTTTGGGGAAGAAAAACAAAAGAAAAAATAAACAAATAAACAAAATAAACAAATGGGACTACATCAAACTAAAAAGTTTTTGCACAGCAAAGGAAACCATCAACAAAACAGAAAGACAACCTACTGAATGGGAGAAGATATTTGCCAATGATATATGTGGTAAGGGGTTAATATCCAAAATTTAAAAAGAACATGCAACTTAACATCAAAAAAAACCTAACAATTAAAAAATGGGCATGTTGGGTGACCGGTGAGGTGAGCTCAGTTGGTTAGAGCGTGGTGCTTTTAACACCAAGGTTGCTGGTTCAATCCCCGCGTGGGCCACTGTGAGCTGTGCCCTCCCTGAAAGAGTCAACTATGCCATTGTCGCATGAAAGCAATGTGTAACCAATGCCCATGGCTGTTCCCCAATAAAATTATAAAAATAAAGGGGGGGGGGCAGAGGACCAGAATAGACATTTCTCCAAAGAGGACATACAGATAGCCCAGAGACATATGAAACAATGCTCAACATCACTAATCATCATAGAAATGCAAATTAAAACCACGATGAGATATCACTTCACACCTGTCAGAATGCCCTTTTCAATAAATCAATAAATCAATACACAACAAGTGCTGGCAAGAATGTGGAGAAAAGGAAACCCTCATGCACTGTTGGTGGAATTACAAATTGGTGCAGCCACTGTGGAAAACAATATGGAGGTTCCTCAAATGTTAAAAACAGAGCTACCTTATGACCCAGCAATTCCACTCCTGGCTATTTATCCGAAGAAATCCAAAACACTAATTTGAAAAGATATATGCACCCTTATGTTCATTGCAGCATTATTTATACAATAGCCAAGACATGGAAGCAACCTAACTGTCCATCAATAGATGATTGAATAAAGAAAAGGTGGTACGTTCATACAATGGAGTATTATTACTCTGCCATAAGAAAGAATGAAATCTTGCCATTTGCAACAATATGGATGGACCTAGAGGATATTATGCTAAGTGAAGTAAGTCAGACTGAGAAACATAAATACCATATGATCTCACTTAAATGTGGAATCTAAAGAACAGAATAAAGAAGCAAACAAGACAGAAATAGACTCATAGATACAGAGAAAAAAACTGATGGTTGCCAGATGGGAGCGGGGTTGGGGAATGGGGAGAAGGTGAAGGGATTAGAAAGTACAAATTGACAGTCACAAAATAGTCACAGGGATGTGAAATACAGTGTGGGAACATAATCAATAATGTTGTAAAGACTATGTAGGGTGTCAGGTGGGAACTGAAGTTATTGGGGGATGACTTCACAGATTATACAAATGCCTAACCACTGAGCAGTACACCTGAAACTAATATAAAATAATAGTGCATGTCAACTATAAATATATACACCTGAAACTGTTGTGGGCCAACCGAGTAGTCCCCCCCCCCAAAGACTTTTAAGTGTCTTTCCTATAGGAATGTTAAGTCTCCTCCCTAGTTTCTTAGTTTCTTAGCCCCTGGCTTTGATTACCCGTCTTAACAGTTTGTGAATCCTAGACTAAAGATTGCTCCTAGCCTGAATCCTAGAAATCTCCTACCCCTGTTTCAGATAACGACTTCAAAGCCTGTGACTTCCTAATATACCCCAAGCCAGTAAGCCTAATGATTCTTTCCAAACCCATTCTGGGCTCAGACAACTGATGCCACCTGAGTGACGGGCTGAATGGCCACAGGCTTCATGAGAGCTAATAGATTTATTAATTAAAATCTACTTTTCCTCATTCAGGGGCCTTGGGGCTACAGATGATACCCCAACAAGATTGTCAGTCACAACCAAAGAAGCCAACACAGTCTATCAGGCGGATCTCGAGACCCCTTCCTCTCATCTGAGATCAGGTAGGGTGAGAGCTCCACGAATCTCTCAATAGGCAGGGACAGCTTTACGCCCCTGCCCAGCAGAAAGCATATACAGAAGAGGAGGCCTCCTGTCCCTCAAATTCCCATAGAGATTTTGTGGGGATCACATCTCTCAAGGGGAGAACTAGGTAGGCAGTTAGAGGCAGGCATTGGGTCTCTGCATTCCTGCATGTCCCACAGAATGTGACCACCCCGGAGACCTCTGCTCTCCACCCAAAACTTCCGTTCATTGTAACTCTCTACCCCGAACACAAATGGGTACAAAACACCTGACTGAATTAGACCAGTCACTCATACCTGCGCAGTAAAGGCCACAGCGACCTTCATTTCACCTGGGCCTCATTACACCATTATTATAATATCCTACATATGCCTGGAAGTTTATTAATATCATTATAACAGACTGAATTCTGGGAAGGAACATGCGCAGTCGAAAGAGAGAAAGAGATGAGATAATATAGCCTGTTGTCAATTATGGGTGCCAATCAAGTGGTCCCATGCCCAGAGGGGAACAGCCCATTCTAGAGAAAAAGGGATAAAATCTCCAAGTCCTGGGAAGTACGCCCTTTTGACCACTTAGCCTTTTTTTGGACCGCCTCTCCCTTTTTTCTGACGCCTTCCTCCCTTTCTGAGCCTCGCCTTTGCGCGTGGCCCGCTCCAAACTCTTGGTATGTAATTTCTCTTCTAATAATGGGCCCTTGAGCCATTCTCTACTGCTCAGGCCTACGTCTACTTCTTTGAAATGTACTATTTCTTCTAATAAACTGCTTTTTCACTACTTCACTCCAGTATCTCATTCAATTCTTCACTCGAGTTGCCAAGGACCTGGACTTCGCGCCGAAAAGGGCCGACTCTCCGACAACAAAACTAGTATAAAATAATATTGAATGTCAAATATATATATATGTATATATATATATATATATATGTATACATGTAGTCACAGGATATAAAGTACAGCATAGGGAATATAGTCAATGATATTGTAATAACTGTGTATGATGTCAGAGGGGTAGTAGACTGGGGGGTATCACTTTGTGAGGGTGTAAGTGTCTAATTATTATGTTGTTTTGTACACCTGAAACTAAAAAAAAAAGAAAGAAATGGGCTTTGGCCCATTTCTAACTGAGTTGTTTGTTTTCTATTGTTGAGTTTTAAGAGTTCTTTCTACATTCCTGACATAAGTCCCTCAGTAGATGTGTGTTTTGCAAATATTTTCTTTCAGTGTATGGCTGGCTTTTTTGTTCTTTCAAGACTATCACCTCCTGCAGGATAGACCCAAGATGGCAGAGTAGATAAACACTGTGCCTGCTTCCTTCCGGAACACATTAAAATTACTACTAAATTATAGAACAATCAACCTGGAGAACCATGTGAAGTCTAGCCGAACAGAAGTTTTATAACTAAGGCTATAAAGAAAAAGCTCCACCGAGACTGGTAGGAGGGGCGGAGACGAGGAACAGGCCCCAAACCTTTGTGTGGTGGCTGAGAATCAGGAAAGGTATCTCGGCCGCATAGGTTCCCCGCTGGAGGAGTGAGGAAACCCAGCCCCACACCTGCTTCCCCAGCTCAGAGTACTGGTGCTGGGAAGAGGAGCCTCTCCCCCTCCCCCATTTCTGGCTGTGAAAAACAGCGGGGATTCTGACCATCCAGATGGGACAGAAGGCAGCCGCAAACCCAGCCATCCTCTTAAATGACCGGCGCATAGACTCACGCTCAGGCATTCACCCTGGGCTCCAGCAGAGGATGGTGACTCAGGGGGCGTTGGAGACATACGGGAGCAGACTGAGGTTTGTGGTTGTGAGGAGAGAACTGGAGAACAGTCACCATTCTCCCTGTGTAGAATCCTGCTCCCATGCAGCCAGTAAGCCAGCCAGTAAAGTGGTAAGCCGGCGCCATCTTTCCTGTGTCAGCCCTCTCCCACCATGGCCAAATCTGAATGTGATCGGCTCGGTGAGCTCTGCTGGGACCCTGCCCCACACAAGTCCTCAAACATGCTGGAGGCACTTTTTTGGTGAGCAGCAAGCCCTGCCTGCATTGCACTCTTTCTTGGAAAATTCTCAGTCTGACAGATCCCAGGTGGGCGGTGACTGGCCTCGGTGTGCTCTGAGACTTTTGCTGAGTAGCTCCAGGCTCAACACTGGCACCAAACCAGAATCTACATTAACCTGGTGAACAAAACTCTTCCCACTCTAGTGACTTCTTATGACCTTGCCTCACCCAACTTGTATACCAAATGAGGTTTTATCAGTGGCTGAACCTTAAGGAAGCTGGCAGGTGGCAGTAGGCATTGGGGTGTCCTGGCTTTTTGTGGAGCTACCCCAGGACCGGTACTGGTGGCAGATGGCCTCGGTTTGTAGTGTGGCCTCTCACATGCGTCTCCAGGTTTAGCACAGGCAATGAACAAACCTGGATCGCTTTGCAGCTCCTACCAGGTAGCCCGCAGCCAGTTACAGGCAGTGGGTGACCTGCGCTTACATTGGGGCCCCTCCAAGAGACCTCAGGACCAACATACCTGGAAGTTGGCTTCAGACCACAGCAGAGCACTGCCATAAGCAGCACACACAAAGGGCAATCTCAACAGGCACCAGAGCCTGCTGGGGCGAATCCCACTCAGTGGGGTAAGCCCCCTGCACAGCAGCCTGTAAGCTGTGGATGTGGCCAAATTCCACAGCCAGTCAGCCTGAGGGTCAATCCCACCCACTTATGTGCCAATAGCAATCAAGGCTCAACTGTAACAGGAGGGCACACACACACACACACACACACACACACACACACACACACACGAGGGACACTCCTGGAGCACCTGGAACAGGTGACCAGGGAGACTGTGCCAGGGCCCCACAATGCACTTACTATATAAGGCCACCCAGTCAAGACTGGGAGACATAGCAGGTCTACCTAATACACAGAAACACACATGGAGGAGATAGGGGTGAGGTACCGTGGACTTGCAGTGCTGCTGGGGTGAGGTGAGAGAATAGGAGGAAGGCTCAGCCTAGAACAAGACAGAAAACGCCTGGGCTGAACCAGGTCTGGAAGGATAAGACCTTCCCTGGGCATGAGAGGTGGACGCAGACTCCACAAAAGGCCACTCAGTCCTCCTCCCCACAAAGCACTGAGCAAAGGGGAGAGAATACTTGGAGGCAGACATGGGGGTACTTGGGTGGAAGGTGTTTCCACTCTCTTCTGCTCTACTTGTGGGTGGCAAACCTAGGAGCAGGTATCCCTCAGCACGCTTGCACCAAAGATCGGTGCCTGCAAGCAGAAACTGAAAGCACAGAATATTGTCAGGTCCTTGCCCCCCGGACACTGCCAAGGCTTGTCATCACTTATACAGACTGTGGTGCAAAGCAGGAGTTATGGTAGATTAGTGTCCTTAACCCAACTGAAGTCACCCCAAACACTGAGCCAGAAACCACGCATCGACAGAGCTGGAGCGGCCCATCCAGTGACTATAGTGGGGGAAATTCTTCCGAGGAACACCCGTCGTAAAGTATCGCTGTCTATTGTTAAATTGTGATGGTCACCATTTATCATTCAGCATGAGATGCAGGCACAGAAGTTCTATCACGCAGGCAGAAAGGTACCGTGTTCGCCTGGATTCTTAGAGTCAGGACTCCACTCTGAAAACCACTGTAATTCTATGAAACTCACAACAGCCACGGCTTTCGTGTTCAGAAAAGCCACCAGGGCGTTCTTTTCAGGCTATCCAAAACTTGATCACAAACCAAGGGGGCAAGGAATACTAGGAAAAGTAAAATGCACCAATTTACTGTCCAAACAAGAATATTGTTTATTTGCTGATCGATCTTGAAGGAAAATGAAGTAAAAAAGAATGAAGAGCTATTTGGATAAATAATAAGCTCGTTCATTGGGTGACCTTGTACTGTTATTGAGTGACTGTGAATTTCCTGATTACTTTTTTGGTTATTTGACATTTGTTGCCTTGGGTTGTTCATCTCGAGTGTCAGTGGGTGGTGTTTCTTTCTGTTGGGGTTTTACCTGGCTTCCTATCAATTGCCTGAAAATCCCGATAACAACCATGGAGAGGGCTAACAAAAGCAGGCGTCCTAGAACCAGCGGCACCACCTTTGCGGAGGCGGGCACCTCCCGTGGTCGCGGTCCCGGCGGCCCGCTGTCGATGCTTCCTCCGTACCCCATCTCCTCACAGAACGGAGGCGCCCAGCCGTACGCGCAGTGGCAGTTCCTGTTGTTGTTGCAGGTGCCCCGGCGGTTGTACTTCTCAGGCTCACAGTCAAACTTCAGGATGGAGGTGCTCATACAAGTTCTGTTCACACATATCCGGTCCTCGCCGCAGAACGTGCCGTCGTGGACCACGCCAACGTCAGGAATCCCCAAGGGCACCAAGGACGTGTGATAGCCCACGCCCCAGCACAGGACGTTTTCGTCCCGCAGGTGCGTGGACACGATAGTCGTATAATCTGGCATGTCAGGGAGGGTGTCGACATTGATGCACTGGACCCTGCCACATAATGTGTGCCGCTTGGTACACTTTTTATAGGAGCTACTCCCCAAAATACCACAGTTGCCATGTTGGTCCCCTATTAAATTCACTGCGTCGTAGCACTGCTGAGCAGCCTCCCTGGCGTCAGGTCCAAAAATGTGTTGGCACTGCATGTAGGTGGACCGGCAGCCCTTGCTGAAGCAGAGGGCTTCGTGCTTGCACGGGGTCCCATCCTGCTTGTACGTATCGTTGGGGCAGAGACCTGAGGTCCCATCGCAGTACTCGGCGAGGTCGCATTCATTTTCTTCCTTCCGACACAAATACCCGGATGGACGAAAGTGACAGTTATGACAGCACAGTCCGGTGCTGCAGTTGACGCCGTGTCTGAATTTACACCCTGGCTCGCAGCACTGGTCTGCTTCGCAGTCCTCGAGGGAGCCACAGTCACACTGCTCGTCGTCTTCCACAATTTTGTTTCCACATCTCTTCTCCACAGACCCCGGTCCTGGGGTATTCGCGAGATGGTTTGCTCTTCTGCGGGCATAGTTTGTAAAACGGTCGCAACTCCAATTGCTCAACCCAGTTCGTCTGTGGCGCATGATGCAAGCATGCCTCCCCTCACACGGACAGTCCCCTAAGTCAGGGTGCATTCCCACGCGGTGGCCCACTTCACGGGCAGTCCAACTGGCAGGGACAAGGACAGTCACATTTGGAATAACACTTACAGATCCAACCAAGGACATTCTACACACTCTGCCCCAAGGCCATGCAAGGGCATCTGTGCAATTTCCTCTCGTGTACAGGAGGGCCCAATCCTCTGGAAGCCAAACGTTCCATATAGTTTTTCTGTATATTAAACATTGGCCTAACGCTTCAGCTAATTCGGCATACAAACTTATTCTGTTTCCTTCAATACCTTTCAGACGTATTCTCCAGGGGACATCTTGATAGTAAGTGTACATAATCCCGGTCATAAGAATGGCATCATCTGTGATTTGACTAACATTGGAATTCAGATACAAATATCTACTGTGATCAAAGAGCAAGACTCATTCCAAGTACCGCTGGTGCCTAATGATTCCAGTCAAGTCCCCCAGCCTGGCGCTGCCGGCATATGGCGCCCCCTGCTGCTCTATTTCGCCCTTAGTTAAGCCGCAGAGGGGCTGGTGCAATCCCTCGCCCTTCAGGAAATACACGACGTGTTCAAAAGTGGAAGAGGCCTTGAGGGGCTCGATTTGGTAATGCTTGGCGTCGATTCTCAAGATGCCGCGGAGACCCCCCATGCACGTACTGACAGTAGCCTCCGAATCCCCGGAGCCTTCCACCGCGCCCACGTAGTTGCAGTCCCTGGGGATGTACGGGTAATCCTCCAGGTGCTGCCCCTGCTCCGTGAAGGAGAACACCTGCAGGTGGCGCGGCAGCAGGAACCTCTTGGGCCACAGGTGCAGGACATGCTTCTTGCCTTTCACCTGCAGGAGGTAGGCCTCGAGCTTGCTCGCCCCCTGCGCCCCTCCGCGGACGCTCAGCTTCTTGGGGATGGTGATTTCATAGGCGTCAAAGCCCCACTCAGGGTGAAACATGAAATCCTCGCCCAGAGAGTCGAGCAGGAGCACCGCCAGGACCAGCGCGCGGAGGGGCCGGCCTTGGGCGAGTGAGGTCCTCGCTGACCTCATGGCACAGCTCTGCCCCCTAGGCAGCCAGGCCCCGCCCTTGGGGACTTGCGAGTCAGACTTGCGGGCGCCACAGCCGCCAGAGGCGCGGGAGCGCCAAGTGCGGGGCTGCCCGAGCAGGGCGTGCGGGAGTGCCAGCCTCCTCCGCCACGTCAAGGCTGGGTCAGGCTCCTTCTGGGGGATTTCCCCAACAGGCGCCCGTATTGTCCAACGCCTCTGCTTCAGTGTTCTAGAACGGCGCCGTTGGGCGCGCGTGGAGGACACGCGGGCAAGATAGGGTGCGCGAGAAGAAAGGAAAAGCGGGGTTATTGGCAGGAGGGATGGAGAAGGGCCGCGAGAGAGCAGCCTGGGCGAGGGAGAAGGAACGGAGAAACAGGAGAAACAGAAGAGAACTTGTTAATAAGTAAGGCTCACTGTATCCTGTGCCATTTCGTCTGTTTCTTTAGGCGCCAGGGCCCCCCTGATTTTTCCATCAGCTGGAATCAGATGGGATACCAAATCTGTGGGTTTGATGTCTAGAGATGTAGTTGGTTCGTTTAAAATGTCATGATTGCCTGTCTTGCTTTTTCTGTTGTAGTGTTTGGGATTTGGGCTTCTGAAGAATCAACCAACGCTCAGAGACTGCTGTCTGGTTTCATAAAGGGTGGACTTTTTCCATACAGATACAGTCAGGCTAGAGATTCTGGAGACTTCTCAACTGTTTTCTGTGTGTGTGTGTGTGTGTGTGTGTGTGTGTGTGTGTGTGTGTGTGTGTGTGTGTAAGTGTAATGTGTATGTGTCATTTCTGGGTTTGTGTGTATAATCTGTGTGAAGAGATTTGCCTCTTTCTACTCGAGCTTCCAGTAGTCTGTCTATAATATTGCAGCCTCTCTGGTGTTGCAGCAAATCACCACCCTGGGGCTCCCCCTAGTGTCTGTCTGTGGCGCTGCACACCCTGGTACAGTTTTCTGTTCCCCTGAGACCCCTCCCCCTGGTACTCTATTCTGTCAGTACTGGAATGCACGCAAGACAGACACTCGTCTCCAGCAGCCGCTTGAATGTCAGTTGGACTCACATTCTACTTCTTTCTCTCCCCAAGGAGATGATGGGAGTTAAGGGTTCCCTCCCAGTTATGCTGCAGTGTGTGTGTGTGTGTGTGTGTGTGTGTGTGTGTGTGTGTGTGTGTGTGTGTGTGTGT
>NW_017731597.1:1735524-1797521 GCF_001890085.2 Hipposideros armiger
GAGGGCAGTGTCACTGGCCCTCATATGTGGGATCCGAACCAGGGCCCTCTGGCTGCTCACGCTGGCTGCTGGCTACACACGGTAGCCCATGGCAGCCCACTGCAGCAGGGGCTGCAGCCTACGCTGTCGCCAGCGACTCACCGCATCACAGCTCCAGGTTGAGCGGTTGTTCAGCATCTTAGCTGTAGAGGGCAGTGTCACTGGCCCTCATATGTGGGATCGGAACCAGGGCCCTCTGGCGTCCCAAGCCAGCTCTTAACCAACGCGCCACTCGGCTGGCCCTTAAATTGTTTTTTTTTAATTGCAGTATTGCTGACATATAACATGTCATTAGCATAATACCCTCTACATCCATCCATGTCGCAAATGGCAAGATTTCACTCTTTTTTAATTTTATGGCAGAGTAATATTTCATTGTATATATGTACTTCTTCTTTATCCCACTGTCTATTGGTGGACACTTAGGCTGCTTCCATCTTTTGGCTATTGTAAATAATGCTGCAACGAACATAGGGATGCACGTATTTTTTTCAAATTAGTGTTTTGATTTTCTTCAAATAAATACCCAGAAGTGGAATCGCTGGGTCCTTTTTGGTCTCTTGGTATAGCCTTTGAAAGTCTATTTTGTCTGACATAAGTATTGCTACTCCAGCTTTTTTTTTTTTCCTGTTTCCATTCACATGAAATCTCTTTTTCCATCCCTTTACTTTCAGCCTGGTCTCCTTCCTTGGATTTCATGGCTGCGAGGGCCCTGGATTCTCCCTGCATGATCAAGGGCTAGGTTTCTAGGCTTGTGTGGCAGGGGTAGGATGCGGGGAGTGCACTAGTGGCCTGAAGCCCAGGTCCCCTGGAGCAGGATTCCACGGAGCAAGTTTTACTTCCCAAATAGTTTGAAGACGTAACTGCTGGTCTGAGAGGCCAGACTGCAGAGGACCAGGCTTGGGTGAGTCATTCCTTAGCGCTCAAATTCACTTCCTCTCCACACCATTACAAATCACAATGTGAAGACTCAAGTTATGTAATTATGTGTAATTTTATATAAAAACATAACACTCTCAGGACAACTAGCATGTGCTGGCAGTTGTGTTAAAATATATTTTGCAGAACCCGAATAAGCCTCCTTCATCTGCTTAACCGAAACATGTCCTAAGATTTCAAGTCAAGCTGTTTGAAAAAATACTGCTACCCTTTAGAATGAGGTATGTGCAATTCAGAAGTTTCTGCAGAGCTAACAGACTATGGAAATAAGCTCGATGCTAAAGTTGATAGAGGACCGCTAATGCCATCGATATCACCAATGTCAAATGTTTGTGTTCAAACATCCCACTGATTGACTTTACAAGTAAATGCATGCATGAACTTGGGAACATATTTATATGCAAAATACTAGTTTATACTTGCATATATTAAGTTCTAGACAGAATTTAATTTGAAGAATAATATCGCAAACTAATGGTTTAGGTAACAGCACCATCAATATGATTCATCATATCCCAATTCTTGATCCGGCCATTAGCAAACACTATCCATTTCCATTGGAAGGCACTTTGTCTTGAGCAACTGTCTGTTTGTCACCAGCTAGTGCACAGAAAAGTGACTCAGTCTTGTGATGCTTCCTCTTTGACAGGATCTTCTTCCTCGAAAGCATTTCTTTATGATCTGCCTGGAGGAAGAAAAGAAGCCCAGTGCCAGGCTTGGTGGGACTCAGCATGAAAAGACAAGGATTTCTCCCTAAGCACATGATGACATCACAAGGTGAATCACTGCGAGACAGAGTATGCAGGGATGGAAAAGAAACACTGCCAGGCCACTGAGCTTGACATGTAACCTTTTTTATTTTGTGATAAAAATGCTTTCATATAAATTTCATCTTACCTACTTTTAGAAGGAAACTTTGAAAAGTAAAAACAAAGTGTGCATGTTCCTTACCAGGTACAGTTAGGAATATGCAGTCATTTTATTGGTTACTGGGTTTCTCATACAAACAGATACAAGATCACTCTTAAATGTACACAAAAGGATCCGCAGTACCAGAGAGTTAGGGAAGGGAGCCTCAGGGCATAGGACGCATCCTGTCCAATAGTCACCATGCACTCAATGCATTGGTTAAGGCCAAATTTCCCCCAAACCACCTGCCAACAAAACATTACACCTTTGGTTCTTTTCTGTGCAAGAATTATGAACTAACAAGTTGAACAGTAAAATGATATAATGGACTTGCGCATTACAGACGATTGCTTGACGTCAACATCTTTAAGTCTTCCTCTTGCTTTTCCTCAAACTTCTACCCCCCTCATCATCATGTAAGTCAGAAAATGATGCTTCATACAAAACAGAAACAAATAAACAAACAAAAAAATCTATACCCAGAGGCTGACAGGAGTCAAAGGAAGAACTTACAAAAATAAAATAAAATAAAAAACCAAAAATTGGGTGCTGACCTATACATGGCATACAAGATGTCTCCTTAAAAGTTAGTCTGCAATTCAGAACCCAAATGAGAAAGCAAGTCTCCATCTTACCTTTTCTTTGATTAGATATGATACAACTCAAGGGTCCTTAAAAACGAAGACTGACAAATGACTGAAAGGCAGTATCTTCCTCTTCATCACTGAAGCCTGTTGTCTGTAATGGCAGCTTTCACATTTCCTTTTCCCCAATACCAAAGAGAAACAAGCAAGGTGGGCCTACGTTGTGCTTGGAGAGCGAGGAGGTTATAAAAGATCTGAGCTGCTGGATCAGAGACTGATACTTTCAAAAAAGCGGGGCTGGGACAGGATGACAGAGCAGGGCAGGTGTGGTGGGGTCCATGGTGATTCAGGCACACAGGTTCTCCCCATCTGTGAATTAACAAATGGGTCCAAGGATAGAGAGTCACCGTTTAAAATGATAAAATGTTACACACTATGGAGGGGGCTGGTAGATTGTCATGTGAGAGAATAACATACAGAATGAATAAACAATCTGCTCATATTAGAGCAGAACTAATTATTGTTGTTGGTTCATGAGCTTGGGCAGGATTGCAACAGCCATCTGTAGATGGCCGTGCTAACAGACACACAGGGCTTCTGTAATATCTGGAGCCACAGGCAGACAAATCAAGTAAGTGGGAAGCACTGATGACCACACTCAGCCAAGGCAGGAATGAGGACTATTACTCAAACAGAAACAAAGTAGGCAATCCACCTATTAATATCTACCAAATGCCCCAGTGGAACTAATTTTCCGGGTGTCATGACATCATAGCACCGGTAGATGTGGCAGTGTGGCCATAGGACCAACGATCTGCTGACTCAGGGAGAAGAGGAAGAAATCGATTGTCTTCCTATTTCTAGTGTTGACTAGAAGGCTTCTGCCCTTGACAGAAGGTCGAGGAAGTTGTCAAGACCACTAATACAGAGAGTAGCCTTAGGTGAGAAGCAATCCCAATCTGAACAGGAGGATGACAAGGACAGAGTCTGGAATTATCCCTTATCATCTAGAAGGTGACTCTAGGAAAGCATAAGGTCCCTGGTAAGTTTCTGTGTTAGTTGTCTTAAAGGAGATGCCATGATTGTTTCAGAGGAAAAGAAATGGTGGCAAGAATTAGCAGAGGCTGCCACGAATCCCTCCCTTGCCACCTTTCTTAGAGAGTTGGCTTTGGCTCTAGAAAACGGACCCACCATTCTATTTCCCACACTTGAAAATCCCTGCGTTCAGTGAGAACCTACTGGGTGCACCAGTAACTCAGACCACACCGTGTGGAAGGAAGATTTGGTGAATGGGCCTGCGATCAGCAAGAATCAGGAAGTACAGACGGACCCCCCGATGAAGGCAAGACTACCAGTGTGGGATCCCTTGAGCCGAGGCAAGTTCCATTCTAGACGGCGAGGGAACGTGGTTCGAGGCATTTTCTTTTGTGAGGATTGCCGGGAGGAAAGGCTTAACATGTACACTTAACTTCATCGGCTGGATGAGGGAGTGAAGCAGCCTGAGGCTTCAGAGAGCTGGGAACAAACGTGTTTCGCACTGTCAGTCAGTGCAACGCTTGGCAGGAAGGCAGGGGAGCCGTCAGTGGGTAACACTTTTTGCATGAATTAGCTTATCTCTTGGTCATTCCAACATTCCAAATCTTTTTTTTTTTTTTTTAAGGGAGTCATAGTACCTACACCTTCCAAGGATGAAACTTCACACTGACTAGGCCCACAAATGGAAAAGCAACTGATCCTTATCCTCCTTCTTAGAAGGTTTATGGGAAGTCCTGCGTGCAGGCAAGAGACTTAGGTGCAGCTTCTTGAAGGGGTCGCCTGTCCCCAAATGGGGTTTAAAGAAAAATACTTTGTTCTCTATTGTTCATCTAGGAATGCTATTATGTAGGAGAATGCAATATGCCCATTTTCTAAAGAAATGAACTAGAAAGGTTTCTGCTGAGAACCACAACCGAAGTAAACCTGTCGGACTTCCAGGGACCCTGGAAACTAGGAGGGAAGAGGAAACTGAAGTCCCGTTTCAGGGCAGGAATGATTAGAAGCACAAAGGCCAGACCCTCTAACTGCTGGTAAGGCTACGACCAGAGAGGTGCAAACATGGAAGCACCAAATGAAGCCAAAAGCGTTTGTGAGGATGAGAAGATGAGATAGGTCAGTTCAGCTAGAATTCCAGGGCACAATTCCCAACGGGAATCCACTGTAGCATCTTCTCACGGATATGGCAGAAGCCCCCGGGGCTTAAAATGCAGTTCAAGCTGCAAGAATGTCTGGGCGATGACAGGCATCCATCCAATTCTCCAAATAAAAGAGAGTAAACATGGTTCCAGGTCCTGTGTTCCTCTTGCATTGCTATGAACTTGGCTTGATGGGCAAGGGCTTAGAAGGAGCCTTGTCCTTCCTCCTCCAAACCCTCCAAATACCCAGTGAAGCGGATAAAACTGCTTCCCTTGCATTATCTGAAAGGTAAGAGCATCTCCTCTCTCCTGCCTCCAGGAGCTGGTTCCAGAGATTTCTTCATTTCTCTCCCGGATGACCTTCATTTGTTCCTCAGCAGCATTTACGATAGGCAGTTCTGTCCCTACACCGGGGGCAGGCTCTTTCAGGCGTAAACCTGCATGTTGCTGCGTGGTGGCTCAGACATGTGTGTCCCAGGTCCCCGCTGACCTCCTCCAGCACCCCCGGGAGTAGGGCTGGTGGTCACATCGGACCAGTCAGAAGCAGAGTGGGGTGATGAACTTGACCACTGGTCAGGAGACTCGGGAGATGGTGTCAGGTAGGGATGCTCACCCTGGAGGTGACCGCTGTGGCTGGGCGTTCGCTCAGCAGCATTTGAGGAAGCATAGCTATGCTGTGAAGGGGGCGTGGGATACTTGCCCACGGAGGCTGGGAAAGGATGGTAGGAGGGGAGAATGGTCTGAGCAACCTGCCCATCCTGCTGGGGCATCATGGCAGTGGGGAAAGCCATGTTGGGCAAACGAGCCATTTCTGGAATCTGGTACATGGTGGGCAGGGTGTTTGCCACAGCTGGAGGGCAGTTGGACTGAGGCTGGGCTGCCCCAGCTGGCTGGGCAATACTGCCTTTGGGGATTAGCTGGAAAGTCACAATGGGGGGTAAGGGCTCCCGAGGGGTGGGTATGTGCTTCCCTTCAGGCGGCCTGCTCTGGGGAGCGAGGCCAGGGGGGGCGCCCTCAGCTGGAGCCAGGACCATACCAAACATCTCATTGTACTGGGTCCCATTCATCTCCATGCGGTTCATCCAATCCGCGGGAACGGTGACTGGATGCAGCCTCCCCAGGCTCCCCGCATTGCCACTGCCTGGCGGAACCATGCGGTGGTGGGACAGCAGCTGGCTCACCGAGGGAAGCACAGTGGTGGCCCCATGAGCCAAAGGCTGAATCTCATGAAGGTTAGAGAAAGACACCGCGTGCTGTGCGTGGACTGGGGCAGGGGGCGCGGCAGTGGCCAACAGAGGGTTGGGTGAGGCCTGTAAGATGCCAGGGGATGTAATCATTGGAGAGGATGTGGTGTCAGAAACATATGTGTGAGGAGACTCTAGGGAGTCGACTGGTGACAGAGTCACTGAGCTCTCCGACAGCTGGCCCTTGTCACCCAGGGACTTCTTCCTCCTATTCCCCTTGATATCCTTGGCCTCCTTGGCCAGGTTAGGGAGGCTAGTGGGCATGGCATTCTTGGCATTGGGCCGTTTGGGCTTCTTGCCCATTGGGGTATGCTTCAGACTGAGGAAAGATCTGTTGGGCCCACAGATGACAGGTGAGAGAGCAGAAGTCAGTACAGTGCCCGGAGGGCTCGGGGTCACATTGTACTCGTCCAGAAGCCGCACGATGTCGTGGTGCATACGGTCCCGAGCCACATCCCGGGGCAGACGATCCATGTGGTCTGTGATGTCCCGATTGGCAAAATGGTCTAACAGGATCTTGGCTGCTTCATAGCTCCCCTCTCGGGCAGCAAGAAACAGAGGTGTCTCTTCCTACAGAAAAGGCCCACAAAGAGCACATTTTAATAACACTTGAGAATGCAGCAGTGTTTCTCAACCTTTTGTTATTATCACCCCCTTAGACATTTTTTTCCAAACTGCCTCCCCACATGAAATTTTAATACCACAGATAAACTGTGTATCTAGCTATGTGCTTCATACATCCAAAGAGTAAGGTTATTTCACCCCTCCAGTTTTGCCCCATTGAGGGCAACACCTTCTTTGCTGGGAATGTGTGAAATAAAGCACGCCCCTGAGCCAGAGATTCACTTAAAAGAGCACTGAGCTTATCCAAGTAGGATTCTAAGAGGAAAAAGAGTTAGAAAGAAGACAGGTAGGAGAGGAAGAAGTTAAAACATGCACAGGCCCGGGATGACTAAGAGAAAGCAAAAGAAAGCAGAGAAAAAAAACCAAACATGTACAAGAAAGAACTAAAATAGGGGAAAAGAAATAAATGAGAGAAGATAAGATGAGCCAGAGAGGGGAGACATGACCGTTTAAACCTCAGAGGAAGAAAAGCACACAGGAACACATCCTGATAGTCAAGAACAGAAAAAAAAAGAGCAGCAGGAAAACAAAAACAAACAAATGAAAAAAAAGTGAGCATGGACAGAAAGGAGAACAGCAGAAAGGGAAACAGCGAAGAAGACAGAGGCAGAGAAGGCTACACCCATGTGATTTACAGGACAGCCTACCTGGATCAGACTGGGTACTGAGTAGGCTCAGCCTTGACCCACCCGGTGGGACAAGCCCAACACCCTTCCTCAAGCTCTCTGGACCCCATTCCTGTCCAACATGCTTCCATCTTTGTCTGTCATTTTCACAAGAGGAGCAATGGGCAAGAAGGGAAGGCCCTTTATGCTGAGGCACTGCTGTGCCTGCCCTCCAGCTCAGGGCCCAGACTGTACCTTGTTGTCCTGCATGTCTCGATTGGCCCCATTTTTCAACAGCAAAAGTGTCGCCTCCACATTATTGACAGCAGCTGCCCAGTGAAGAGCAGATTTTCCTGCACGGAAAAACATGTGTATAAGCAGACAGAGGAGAAGGGCACGTCTTACTCCTAGTACAAGGATGAACCATGACTTGTATAAGGAGACCTTGACCTTCCCAGAGAGCAGCAGGAAACCAGCTCTCTGTGAGGGCCCATAGGAAAAAACCTAAGTATTATCGTCTTTCCTTCTGTTCTAGAAATACCTCAGTACAGGCTGCCTAGCTTTCAGAAGACCGCTAGGTTCACGGATCATTTGACTATGGTACCCCTGTCCTCCACATGGTAGAGTCTACCCTGTTACACACAGAAGATAGATAGTAACCTATTTATTTATTACATGCTGGGATGTATATATGGGATCTCTCACAACACCCCTGGTGCATTCAGCTCTCATGAGCCCTCAAAGCAAGAGTGGTACGTTACATAGGGAGACCTTTGAGAACCAAAACCCCTCGCTAAAAATCTTTCTCATCTTCACCTATGGACCTTCCAGTGGCTCTCAATTTGCTACAAGGAAGAATAAATGGATGGATGGATGGATGGATGGATGGATGGATGGATGGATGAATGGATCTTTAGTGGACTTGAATCTGAGATGGGTCTGTACAGATCGTGTAACAGTTCTCCTCCTTAGAGGCACACTGTGCAGGTGAGTTGGGATCCCTGCCTTGTCCCTACCATGGTCATCCACCGCGTTCACATCTGCTTGGCAGTTGATCAGCTCGGCCACCATTCCCTCCACAGCCAGGCGGGCAGCCAGGATCAGGGGGGTGGTGCCATCGTTCATCCTGGCATCTAGATCTGTGACTCGGTTGCGGATCAGAATCTAGAAGAGGAGAAAGCAGAGGAAAGAGAGTCACCTAGATAAAAGGATATAATTAAGCTAAGAGAAGAAACAAGGGTTTCATAGCTGAGGCTCCACTGTCAGTCCCTGGAGGGCAGGAAACGTCTTGTTATTCTTGTTTCCAAGTGTCTACCATGGTCAAGTAGCCAATGTTTGTTGAATGAACAAATGGGTGCTCGAGAGACAATGGCTTATGCAAAGTGAAGAACTTCTACTTTCTAAAGAAAGAAGACGGATGTTGGACAATACCACAGCCCCAATTATGGTGCACAGTTTAAGATGGTTCAGAATGCTTCCTGTTTCTTCATAAGGGTAAAAATAAAAGGGCATCAAGGAGTACACTGTGAGCTCATGTCAACTCACCAAGGAGCAGGCGGAAGCGGACCATCCAAGGCTTCATAACAAGTATCACTCCCATCTGATCTACTCATTTGGGAGGCATTTGTGGCATATCACATGCACACAAAACCATGGTGATTAAGAATCAAAACCCTGCTGTCATCTACTTTTGGCTCTATCGCTACGTGGCTGTAGATATTGCTTATAGGTCCGTCTGCCTTCTCCTCTTGTCCACTTTCCCTTCCACCAGCATGACCCTACCAACCACCTTATTCTATCAAAGGATTATCGAATGAATAGAATGGATCTTAAGTGCCTTAACGAAGATAAGGCATGATAGCTGCTTCCCTAGGGAACCAGCTCCTCTCGTGGTCTTTACCTGGAAGACACCTTGGGCGTCAGCGGCCACGGCAGCATGCAGGGGGCAGCGGCCCATGTTATCCTGGGCATTGGCGTCTGCACCTGCATCCAGGAGGCGCTTGGCAGCGTCTGCCCTGGAGTAGCGGGCGGCAAGGTGCAGAGCCATCTCCCCCGTGCGGTCTGTCTGGGCCTGGAGGCTGGCACCCTGGTACACCAGGTCTGTGATGATGTTGGCAGAAGAGTCCTCTGCCTCCTCGTCTTCGTCACTCATGTCTGAGCTGCCAACTCGGAGAGAAGCCAGCATCAATGGGGTGCACCCATCTACAGGAAAGGAAAGTCCCCAAAGGTAGTTAAGGAGAAGGACATCAATGTTCAGTTAACCCTACGGTTGGGATAGTTCAATGTGAGGCCATTCGTTTTATATGGGCCACCTACTTGTCCTGTGATAATGTTCCTTCTTTAAAGAGTAATGAGAAAGCAACAGTGTTTTTAAGCTGGAGGTTCTTCTCTAAGCTCAACAAGTTTTTCTCTTCACGTTTCTAAATGCTATGTTTACTTTAAAACAGACATTTAAAAATATCCAATATTAACAGAACTAAGGTATCAACTAAACGAATTCTCTTCCCCTCTGCTTTGGGAATCCTACTAAAATCAGTCCCATCTGTTTAGCCTATTTGTTCTCAGACATGCTGTCTGCGAAGCAAAGTGAATTCCTTCTCTTTCTTCCCATGTAAGTTCCTATTTTCTGCACGCCTGTATCCCTTCAGCATTGTTTTCTCAAGCTGATTTACAGTCTGTGAAATTGGCAGGGGGCGTATCACCAAGCAGGACGAACATGGGAAGGATGATAACAGAGCCACGGGCAGGCCTGGCCTGGTGAGAGGGGCAGGCAGGGTCGCTGACCTGGGCCCCGGACGTTCACATCCAGCACGTCCACCTCCTGCTCGGCCTGCGGAGGAGTGAGAGCCAAAGACGGGGTCCTGCGGATATCGGCAGCCTCCAGGTGCTGCTGTGTCCACGGGCGTCGGTCGATATGGTCGTCTTCTTCTGAGAGCAAAGCCTCGTCTTCAGCCTGAGAGGAGGAGAAAACTGTCCATGTCGGTCTGGCCCACCACCAGGACCCGGGGACAAGGGGCTAGTCCAGAGGCTCCAACGCTTCTCCTCATCTCCAGCCCTCTCTTCTCTCTCCGCATGCTCCAGCCCTCCCGATTTTTATCCACATCAGCTTTCCAAGGCTCTCACAGTGTGGTTCCTGTTTACCTGTGTGGCCTCATCTGGACAACTCTCCCAACCTCCCATCCCAAACGCTAGGCTTTGGCTTTAATCTGTGCCCCATCTTACCTGCCTAATACGCTACCTACAGAGCCCCAAAGCACCATTTTCCTGCTTCTGGGATCTTGCTTATGTTGTTTCCAGTGCCTGCCATGGTGTCTCCCGGTTATTTATTTGACTAACTCCTACCTACCCCTCCAATAAATGTAGGTGTTAATTCCTCCTGTTGGTCTGAAAAAGCACTCTCTGCTTCCCCCTAATTCCCTGCCAGGTGCTCACGTGGGACGACACAGCAGTCTCTGCCACTAGACTGTACGGTTCGTGAGAATGGGGAACACGCCTTGTTCAAGGTTAACTGCCTGTACTGAACAGTGCCTAGCTCATAGCAAACACTCAAAAAATATGTGGTGAGCAATAATTATTATTATAATGTAAAAAGCAGCTACGCTTTATTGAACACTCAGTATGTGTAGAGAACAGGTAAGTATCGTTTTGGCGTACTTAATCCTCACGACGACTCAGAGGAAAGCATTATTATTATTATCCCTATTTTACAGCTACGGATGATTAACTGCAAAGAGGTTAAGTAATTTCCAGCTACTAAGTAGCAGAGCTTTGGACTTGAATCCAGTTCTCTTGTAAGGAAAGCAATGTTCGTAGGACAGCATGCCTGTATGCCTCAAGCACTAGTTTCCTCAAGCTGATTTAGAGTATCCATGGGATACATACATACCCCAGCCATGTATGGACAGCTACGAATGGATGGCATTGTTTTTTTTAGGATTGTTTTTTCTTTCTTTTTATTTTTTTTTAAAAGATTTTTATTGGGGAATTGGTGGATGGGAACAGTGCTGGGGAATTGGGGGAAGGGGAACAGACAAGTTGCTGTCCTTTTGTTCTTCAGTCTAGTTGTGGAGGACGTTGCTTCACTGGCCCAAGTTGGCACCATCATGGCGCTCTTCCCGGGCGAGGCAGATCAGTCGCCGGCTTTGGGACAGCCACTCATGGCAGCTGCTAGCTGCTCATGCTGGCTGCTGGCTACACACGGTAGCCCATGGAAACCCACTGCAGCAGGGGCTGCAGCCTATGCCGTTGCCGGCGACTCACGGCAGTCCAGCTCCAGGTTGAGCTGTTGTTCAGCATCTTAGCTGTAGAGGGCAGTGTCACTGGCCCTCATATGTGGGATCCAAACCGGGGCCCTCTGGCGTCCCAAGCCAGCTCTTAACCAACACGCCAGTTGGCCAGCCCGGAATAGGTTTTTATGTCAGTCGCAGCCCAATCTGCCTCCTACTTCTAAATGGTTTTAGTTCCCTTGGCTCAAGATGGGGACCCTCCAAACTCAATGGTCGCTGTCTTTCTTCCACTATTTAATTTCATCTTGCCTTCCAAAAAGTGAAGTGCCCAGACAGGATAAGGGAGAAGTCTAGCCATGAAGGAAACTGCTATTTACACACCTCAGTCCTTATTCGACTACCATCTGCATGGCACTTGAGGAAGAAGCATGTTGGTTTTATTATTTTTAGAGTCCTTATTGAAAACATGTGTAGGTAACCCGAGGCCATCAGTGATCTTGAGATTCCTGGCTTCCCTGACAACATGAGATAACCACGGCCTGGGCAACGTATAAAGACTATCAGTCCCTTTTGGGACACTCCAGCTACCAAGGGCAGAGATTTGAAATGTGACCAGATAATGGCTGATCATGGTGGTTCTACCACAGCCGACTTACCTTGGCTTTCTTTGGCTGAGGTCCTTCATCATCAACCCAATGTTCACTTGTTCCGGAACCAATTAGATTAGCCTCTGAGACTTGCACGGAGAGATTTCTGAAATGACAGGGTTATGACGGGGAAAAACAAAGCAGAGATTATGTCATCAATGAATATAGTGGTTTTCAATACTTTTTGCGCCATGACACACTCCCATTTGTTAGACTTTTCGGGGCCATGGCCCCGAAAGGACAGCCCATATTTTCAACCCCCGAGCAATCATCCTTCCCTTTCCCACTGATCCAGAGGTTATAACCGAAGTGTGCCTCCACACAGGAGCTGACACCAGTGTGATAATAAGTACAGAACGGAAGCCCCCAGACGGACTGGTTTTCACAGTCATTCAAATGGGCAATTGAGAGTTACGGTCAAGTGGGATAGTGTGGTGTGGCCACAGCTCTGAATTTAAAATCATGACTCAGCAAGATCTGCTTTTTGATTTATCCCTGCTCTTGTCTGCTGTCAACGGTAGCTTGTGGGGGAGCCCTCTTACTTCAGCCCCACGGCATCCTGTCCCACGGGCTCCCGGCGCTTGTGGTTGCTGGAGTCGCGACGAAGGGTGAAGCCTTCAGGCAGCCAGAGGGAGCCATGCTTCCGCTTCCGTTTCGCCATGATAACCCCCAGCAGGAGAATAAACAGGATAATGACCACAGCAACAGCAAGTAGATAGAGGAGCTGAGTGCGTGGTGGAGTCAGGGACTCACCTGCAAGCCAGAGAGAGCGGGACAGGGCTGCATAAGACACCAACCTCTCAGTACCAGCTTTAAACGTGCTTCGAGGGCAGCCCTGACCTCGTCAGCCCTGGAAAGTAAAGGGCTGTCCATTGAAAAGCGTGCCCTCTTCTCTCGGCCTCCACCTGACGCCTCCACCCTCCTCCTTCCCCCTTTAACAGCGGTGCCACTCACTGACGACAGACACGAGAGGGTACGACAGGGTCCCCTGGATGGCGTGGGAAGCCAGCAGAGCTGCTGCCGCGTCCGTGTTCTTGAAGCACTGCTCTGAATCTTGGACGCACTGGCGGTTGTCAATCTCCAGGAACACCTGGGAGCTGTGGGTGCCAAGGGAAGTGGTGAGGAACACAGAGGGCGCCTGTCAGCGAGCTGAGCTGAAGGCGTCACTGCGCCCCCTTCCTCAGCCTCAGCGTCGGCCCTTCCACGTCTGTGAGGCCGCCTCCTCCAGAAAGATCTCGGGAATTAAAATACCATCCCCTTTAGATCCTAAACACTCATTCCTACTCAGGGAATGTCTCACCTTCCTTGGTCTGGCTGCGTCCAGGCCTGCTGACTCAGGCAACACAACCCAAAGGGTCAAGACCAAAGAGGAGTCAGCACTACAGGATCCCAGGCCACCCTGGCCGAGGGTGAGCGGTTCTAGCCTTTGGGGAGGCCTTCCTGACATCGTGCCTCCTGCGTGCTCTCACCCACCTCTCAGGATCCCAAGAGCAAGGGAAAACTTGACGCTTACACGAAAATGCTGGGATAATGTGTTTGTTTTACTTGGTGGCTGTTCTACAGGTCTGAGTTTTGCATTTTTATAGCTTCAGTTATGACTTCTTCTGTATACCAAAGTGCTCAGCTTTTTAAAATCAAGCTGCAAGCAGTGCAAAAATCAAAAACCTACCCAGCCACCTCCTGCTCCTGATCATCGGGAAGGGACCTGCGGTTCATCCTCTGCTTCTTCATGGCTGCCGGCTTCTCGCCATAATAGGGGTAGACCATGAGGTTCCCCTGCGAGTCCCGTTTAATGCGCAGGTTGGTGTGCAGCAGGGTGCCCAGCGCCCGCAGGAAGCTGCGCGCGTCCTGCAGCAGCTGTTCCGGAGGCATCAGCACCACAATGACCAGGGTGCCCTCGGCTAGGTTCTCGGGCCGGTCGGCGGCACAGTCCAGCCCATCCCAGCCGCACTCCTCACTGTTGCATCCTTGGTCACAGTGGTTGTCTTTGAAGTGGTCCGCACAGTATTTGTCGTACCTGGGGAGGAGGCAGAGGGAGGAAAGGGGCTCAGGGGACACTGAGCTCTGTTTGGGTTTCCACTGGAGCTACTGTGGGTTTTCTCCCCATCATCTGTGACCCGGGTCTGGGCCTTTGGGAACGCCTCGTGAAGCCTTCCTTGAGTTTTTTATCCCCGAGTCTACGCCACACAACATCCATGGGTCCTCCCCGAGTGAGAGATAACACCGTGTGCTATGCCGCATGGCCTTAGGGCCCCTGGCAGCTCGTCTTGTTAAGATTGATAAACAAAGCTGCACCCCTAGAATGAAAATCAACCTGGCTCATGCTCCCTCTAGTTCTGCATCTACTGCCCCTGGTGAGGTAACAATGAGCGTTCGGAAGGAAAAGCTGCCTCCAGAAACGAGTACACAGCTCGGAACCATCAGGAGCTGCCACACAGAGGACCGTGTTGGTATGGCCGATTTCTTTCCCAATCAAGACAGAATCCCAACTCTGGAAGGGAGGTGGGGAAGGGTGTGTCCCATACAGGATACCAGGTCTAACTTGTCCAGCCACTTTCAAATACTGGGGAAGGACATCGAATCCCCAAAACTAAATGCTGCACAAACCATTTCATTTACGCTCTCCTCTCCTCCCCCACGGCCACCCGCTGATTGGGACAGCCTGGCACGCTAGCTCAATGAAGACATGAGAGTCCGGAAGCACTGTATGCTTTGGCAGTCCCTTCAAGTTCCCAGGCCTCGGCGCCCTCACCTGTGAAAGACCATTAACAATACCTATGCCTCATGAGGTCGCTGAGAATCGATCGGGGTCAAATTAAACAGGATGGCTACAAGGAAAGTTACTATATAAACCGTAAAGCACCCTATCATTGCAGCAGTGAAGACGGACCAGGAGGGTAGAGAGGCCTCATCTGGCTCAGGCTTCCTGAGAAATCCAGCTGGGGGAACCCAGTCTGAGGGAAAGGAGTGGGGTGAACAGAGAGGTACAGACCTTTCCATCCATCCTGCAGGCAGGTTAGGTGAGAGGCTGCCTGAGCGTGGGTAACGCTACTTCCGAAAGTTAGTTCCCCAGGAGGTCGTGAGGGCAGCAGGTGAGAAGGCAGAGAGAGGCAGAGAGAGGGTGCTTGTGCACTGAGCATTCCTGGACCTCTGCCAGCAAAGGGCTGCACAGGGGAGCCTGCGAGGGGACAGGGCTGACACCAGGGAGAAGAGGGCCTCAGGGCACCCGTCTGCAAAGCAGAGGCAGCTTGGGCTGGAGCCCTGGCGTGGTTAGGTAGCAAGAACAAGAAACCGAGGGGTGTTAGTGACAGTGTCCCTCCACTGCGGGAACCCTGGATCCTTACTTGCACGTCTTGCTGTTGCCCTGGCATTCGAAGTTGTCAAACAGGCACTCGGCCGTGTTGCACAGCTCATCGCATTGGTTGTTGATGTAATCCCAGCAGGGAAGCGAGGAGGAGCAGTTGGCCCAGGGGTTCTCCATGGTGAGGGAGCAGTCCCCCCCATCCCATTGGCAGGCGTGGCTGTTGCAGGCCTCATCGCAGATGCCGTCCCGAGCTTTCTCGGCACAGTACTGGCTCAGACAGGTGGCAGGCGGGGTGCTGGTGGGGGCGGGGTAGAGTTCACAGTGGCTGCCCCAGAACGGTGGAGAACACTGGCAAGAGTAGTAAGGAGGCTGGCGCTGCGGGTAGCAGCTCCCCCCGTGCTGGCAGGGGCTACTGGCACAGCCCGATTCGCAGTCCTGGGGGTTAGGGCAGAAGCAGCGGGGTCCCGAGGCCGTGTGCACGCACTGCTCCCCTCGCCGGCACTTCACTTGTCCACAGCTGCTCTGGCATCTCGCCCCGGAGAAGCCCTGAGGAAATGAATGAACCAATGAAGACGGTGGGCCGGCTCTCGAGGGCAGGCCCCACTCGCCTTCTAGGTCCCTTCACCTCTACAGACATTAGGACCAGACACTTGGCTAAGATCCCTCCATGAAGCCTCCTGGACCAAGTTCCAGGAAAGCGCCTCTTCAAGTCAACCTGTATGTCAGGGCTGAAGGCCCCAGGAGGTGATGTAGGTTCTATCCATCTAAGACGGGTTGGCAAACTGTGGCTCGCAAGCCACATGTGGCTCTTTGGGGACGTACATGTGGCTCTGAAGTAAAATTGAAAATGAAAATAAAACTATCATAGTTTCATTTATAGAATTTTAAAAGGATATTATTCACATAATGGTGATTTCATTTGTTTTATGGCTCTCGAATAATTTTTAAGTTATTCTGTCTCAAAAATTTGCCAATCCCTGGTCTAAGAGATCACTTCTAAATTAGGTCCACAGGACACAGTGGGATAAGAGTCAGGTGACACTGGTACCTATAAGCAGCTTCCCTAACCATCATTAGATCACATATAATGACTTTATGGGGGGCGGATCGTATCTGGGGTTCAGTTCATTCTTATATTCTTTCTGCTTAGCCCAGGCCGAGGGTGCCTTTTGGTATCTGTTTTAGGGAGGTGTCAGCCTCTGGCCGTGGCTAAAGAAGCAGCTTGCTGCCAGTAGCCCCTGCTAACAAGTGTAAGCAGCGTAGCATTTTCCAGCTGCCTCTGTCCCCATCTGGGCAGCATGACTAGAAGCGAGAGATACTACTCCTGTTTTCCAGAGAACATTCCACCACTTCTTGTGCTTTCCCTTGGTGCTTCTGAACACCGAGTCACGGATTGGGGAGTATTTTAACAGCTCTAAATGGAAAACCCATGCATTTTCTCCCGAAAGGGCTAAAATTAAGAAATCTCCCGATGGAGCTTGGGAAAACCAGGTTTCCTCTCAGCTTTGTCACAGGCTGTATGGAAGACAGCATGCGCCTTAACTGGGCTCCTTAAACAGCACTTACCGGGGGACAACGGCAGATGAAACCGTCAGGCATGTTGCTGGCCATCGCACAAGAACCTCCATTTAAGCAAGGCTTCTGGGGACACACGTCAACAAAGGTTTCGCAGTGACGACCTCAAAGCGGAAAATGAAAAGGAGTTTAGAAAGGCGGCAGGAGTAGCTGCGAGTTATGGACAGAACCCTGCGAGGATGTGAGCTAGGCCAAGGGTGAGAGATGGAGGAAGGAGTGGGGGAGCGCAGTCCTAAGCCTCAGAGAACGTGAGAAGATAGAGACACCATCCCTGGCTCTCAACGCGGTTGGCCCGTCCCTGGCTTGGGCCAGGCCCCTCACCAGTCTTACTTACACAACAAGCACACGTGGCACACATCCCAACTCACTCATAAGACAGGACAGATACGAAAAACAACTAATACCACCAAAAAAAGAGGAAAATGACACAGCTTTTTTTGAAGGTGCTTAGTTTTCATAAGTCAAAAGAAACATTTAGAAAAGCTCTTTTTCACTGCATCTTGTTCACGTCTTCTACTTCATAGGAGAGGCAACACCAGACCAATACATATAAGTGCTGAGTGGCAACTCACAGAGAATTTTCATCTGTAACATCTCCTTTCAATCGTTTTTTAGCCTTTCTGTAAGCTAACTGGCACCGCTTTAAAATGTAGCTTAATTTTCTCAGAGTTAATTTGTTCCAGAAACAGATGTAAAACAGAAGGCACCTCAAGGCCACTGCTCCATGATAAAGTGAACTGCTAAAGCAACTAAAGCCACGGGGGAGCCATGGAGGCACAGCTGGGGCCTCGCGGCAAACGCGGGAGACAGGCCCCATCTGGCCGGCCATCACTGGAAAGGGCAACGCGAGGAGGAGGAGTCAGCGTTGTTTCTGTGGCGTCCCAAGCACACGTGGCTGGTATGAGGCTGTAAACATGTTATTTGTAGTCTTTCTGCCCGGCTTGTCTCAGTAGGTAAGGCGTTCACGGTGGATTGTTCCTCTTTTGATATTGCATCCAGGCGCATTTCCTATTGCAAAACCCTTCCCTTTCTTTACAAAATCCCAAGGTTCTTAAAGGTAACATATGTTTAAAACTGGAAGGAAGGAAGTCTGGAGATGGGCTCAGAATGGGACAGGGTCCAATTCGCCACATTATGAGTCAGGAAACCACAGCAGCCTATTATCGGACTCCCAGTAAATACTGCTACAGTGTAAGATTCAACATGACCCCAGAAATGCAAGACAGATTTCTAAATTGAGCAGCTGGTGGTAACGGCCACGTGTAGACACACACATCGATTTCAGTCCCCCAAAGTCACCAAGCTGCCCTTTTCTGGAAGTAACTAGGATATGCCTATGAGAAAGTCCCTATGCTGAGGCCGGACTTGGTCACCTTTATGATCTGTAATGAATAAAAAAAGAAGCTTGAGGAAAGCCTGGGGGCGTGGCCAAGTCTTAGCGCTGCCAGTCAGGCCTGGGACTACGGCCATTTTCCAGTTCACACCCCATCAGCTGACTTTTGGTTAAACTCGCTCCAATCGGGACCTCCTCCCCCTAAGCATCGTGGAAGATCCTGAGCCTCTCGGGACCCCAGAGGCGAAAAGCTCACAGTGGCAGTGACGACTCAGTCACTCAAGTCCTGACATTGCAAAGGGAGGCAGAGTGAGGAAATCAGGGTCAGAGGTCAGGTTCCCGAAAACATGTTATTTTGCTCAGATGAAGAGCTCTGTGGATGGATGTTGGGGACGGCAGCACAATGTAAATAAATGTACTTAGGACCTGTACACTTAAAAAGGGTGAAGATGGTAAACTTTATGTTACGTGTATCTTACCATAATGAACAGATGTTATTTTGCTCAACTACTCCCGATATTCTATTTCTTTTTTAAAAAATAATCTGCTAAATCAAGGTATAACAAACGAGAAAACCTGTCTCCAGAAAAGCAAAAGGTAGAGATGGACTACAGCATCCAAGGAGCACAGACCTCAGAAAGAGCCGGGCCCTGGAATGAAGTGGGGCTAGCTTTTCACGTCTGGGAGAAGCTTCGCGTGGGTGTACGGAGTGTCACACGGGGCCCTGTTTCGTCCCTGAGAACCACTCCGCGGGGAGCGGCCCAGCAGTGTGGGGAAGCTCTCACCTGTGTAGGCGCTGCGGCAGACACACCGGTAGTCGTTGATCAGCTGTATGCAGTCCAGGCTGCCCTCAGAACTGCAGGGGTTGGACAGGCACTCGTTGATGTCCCCCTCACAGCGCTCTCCGGCAAAGCCAGGCAGGCAGCGGCAGCTGTAGCCCCCAATCTTATCCACACACTGACCCCCATTCAGGCAGTGGGGGCCCCTGGCACAGTCATCAATGTTGTCTTCACAGAGCAGGCCTGGAGGAGAGAGAGAGAGAATTACGACAATTCCTGGAACACTGCTTTCCAGCAAGGGAGAACCACCCTTGTTGGCATTTCACAATTGATCTGGTTATACTTCTCAGTCTTGGGTGAGACCCTTTAGGTCGGGCAGGACAAAATGCACTCTTGTCCCATGACAGCCACCATTCTCCTGGTGACCAGGAAGAACCAAGGAAAAACTATGCTTAGGGCTTCACAGGGACTCTCCCACTCAATGAAATGGTTCCCTATGGAGCAACTGGAATTATTTGTCTCACCTGAGAGACTAAAAAACTGGAGCTCAAAGAGACAAATTTTTTGTTAATGTATTCAATTTAATTCAAAATAGAAAAACATTCAAAAGATAATATAACAATAAATACACAGACTATAAGTATGTAAAAATATTGGTATGAATTAGAACGAAATTTTGAGTGATTTTTTAAGTTTAATATCCATTGACTTCTTTTTTCTGTAAAATAGCGTAAGTGCACTAGTTTCTTATTAAAAAAAAATTGAACAGCTATATACGATGTCAGAGGGGTAGTAGATTGGGGAAGGGGGTTATCACTTTGTGAGGGGTATAAATGTCTATTACATTTTTTTGTACACCTGAAACTAATAAAAAAAATAGAAGAAAATATCCTATTGAGAGCTCAAAGGTTATTATATTTAAAACAGAACTCATTTAATGTACTATAGACATCAATGAGCCATCTAGTATAAATATCTGTAAATACTTTTGAGCAGAAAACAAAAGAAATCAATGACCATTCCAGAAACGATCCCAGGATCAGCTAAAAAAAAATTTCAAAAGAAAGGAAAACAGTTCTGCATTCCTGCCTCTGGCTTGTGTAGTGTATACCAGGGTAAGCAAGACTATCAAAAAGAAAAATGTGTGAAAAGACCTTATTATCTTTCTTTTTTTTTTAATTAAAAAAAATTTTTTTATTGTTAGTTTCAGGTGTACAGAACAATGCAATAGTTATCCTTTTCACCCTCACAAGTAACAAGCCCCCTCCCCCCATGTACTGCCCTTCCACTCCCGATATCACGCTTATCTATTACAATTCCATTGACTCCATTCCCACTCTCTACTCCATGTCCTGTGACTTTATGTGTATGTAATTATAGTTGACATACATTATTATTCAACATCAGCTTCAGAAATACAGTGCGGTGGTCAACCTCATTTTCGATAGCAGTAGCAAAAGATAAAATATCTAGGAATAATCTTTATAAGGAATGTATTACACCTATGTGAAAACTTTAAAATAGTCCTGAAAGATACAAAATGAGACTTGAAAAAAATGAAAAGACACCATGATTTGGTTAGGAAGACCCTACATCATAAAGATGTCAGTTTTTTCTATATACATTCACAAAATTAATGTGACTCCAATAAAAAAATACTAATAGGAATTTTTAATAGACAATCTGATTCTGAAGTTATATGGAAAAATCAGTGATAACCATAGCCTGGAAACCCCTGGAAAAGGAGATACATAATAATTAAAACCTCTAGGGTGGTATTGCTAAATCAATAGAACGACAGAACAAAAAAGGAAGTCCAGAGAGACTTCCAAATACACCTGGGAATTTAGAATTTGATAAAGGTGCTATCTCAAATCATTGTATAAAAGCTCAAATATTCAAAAATCAGCAGCCATGGGGGGAAAGTGCTCCAGTATTCTAGTACTTGAAAATATGGGAGAATTCCCTTATAATCTTAGAGTGTGGAAGGTGTTGCTGACTAGGAATCAAAATCCAGAAGCCATAAGAAAAGACTGACAACTTTAACCTGATTAAAAAGAAAAAGCTCTGCATGAAAAAAAAAAGTCACCATAAAGAAAATCAAAAGACAAAAACCAATATATTGGGAATATATTTACATTTTGTGTCATAGACAGCAAATCTCTGTAAAATATTAAGATCAGGAATGGAATGGAAGAAAAAGATACATATCTGAAAAGAGACTCCACAGACCAAATGACTAAAATGAGAGGATGCCCATCCACACTGAGGAGAAGCTGGTATACTCATACCCTAACTCAGCAACAGCACTCAAAATTACAAACGCACATATTCTCTAATCCAGCAATTCCATTTCTGAACATGTATTCTTCAAATACACTTACACACATGCAAGAAAACCCAAATTTCTATCACTAAGCCCTGGTTAAGGAAAATAGGCCTGCCCATAAAAGGGAATTCTACAGGATAAAAACGATTAAGGAAGCTATATATTTTTATATGGAAACATCTCCAATTAAGTAAAAAAAAAAAAAATCAAGGGCACAAGAGTATGTCTAATATTCTATCTTCAGAGTAAGAGGTGGGGAAAATTAAAATATCTTTGTATTTGGCTTCTATATACATAAAGAAATTCTGAAGGACACATAAAAACAACTCTAGAAAGATACAGAGACTGAGGCCATGAAAGCTGCTGTATTACCTTACAAGTCCGTCTCTTTCCCCCCACTGCGGAAGCTTTGGAGACCAAATGTTTCTAACCACACCTCTAAAATACCGGGAGTGCCAAAAAAATGTATACACATGACTTTTTCATCTTTAGTTATCGGTATATATTGAGTATTACAATTTTAATACCGTTTTTCTCCTTTCTTAAAATGTGTGTACATTTTTTGGCACCCTCTGTATCTAGAGAGGCAGCCCAACACACTCAGGAGTTTGAGTGACAAAAAAACCCAAAAAAACCCAAAACAACCAGAAAACAACAACACACTGTTGTGTTAAGCCACTGAGATTTGAGGTCCAATGTGCTACCACCAGAATCGTAGCTTGTCCTAGACAGTACAATTATTCAAAGGAACAAACTAAAAACGAACCGAAGTTGACTCCAACTTCTCTTGCAACTAACACTGATTTCTAAAGCAGGGAACAGCCCTCCTTTTCCCGGGACAAATCTTCAAATATTTAAAGGCTTGTTTCTCCTTAGTTCTCTTTTCCCCTTTAACCTCCTTGCTTAATAACTAGCCTACTTGTGGGGTACTCCTCTATTTTAATTTAGCCAAACTCTGAACTCAGGGCAGGTAAGTTATCCACATTCACTGACACAAAGGTCTAAGAATAAATACATCCTGATATTCTGTTCTCTCTGACACTGAGAATGAATTTCCCGCTGTGGATGGATGGCCTCTTACATTTTTTTCACAGGCTGCTCAGAGCAGGTACCATTATAACTACATCTCTTCTAACAAACAATACTCCAAGCTCTTTCCAAGAGGTTGTTCGGAGGCAGGGCCCATGCCCATAGCAGAATGATGCTCTACCCTTCACAGTTTAGGGTTGAGTCTCAGGAGGCCTCATTGTAATTCTTAGTTACAGCCTGAGGCCATCAGCCTCCTCCCCTGGGCTTATGAAAATAGGCAGATGTTTTCATTCATTCATTCCCCCACCTTACGGAGGCAAGGCTTGGCAAGTTTAAACACAACACATAAGCTGGTAAATGTGAATTCTTTATTCAAGGGGCCAGTGGTTGTTTTCCCTTGAAGCGCCAAGAACTCTTGCTAACCAGGCTCTTTTTGTTGCAACGTTATATCCAATCATTTCCGCATTCTGAGTTTCACAGAACCTAAGACACCAATGAGAACCAGGCAACCCTAAGGCCGTGACTCAGAACTTCAGAGCCAGGCAAGAGATGAGAGAATGAAATGGCTGGAACGACCAGGATTCAGAATTAAATGTCTGATTTTTAAAATACCCTCTCAACACTAAAACTGGATTAATAACGTAGCTAATGCCCTGCACAGAGAGCAGGTAAGGCTGATCTCATACCTCGAGTGCCTGGGGGACAGGAACACTTGAAATGGTTCACCAGATCGACACAGGTGCCTCCGTTCTGGCACGGCTGGTTCTGGCACTCGTCCACTTCATACTCGCAATTGACACCCTGATATCCTGGGACACACTGCCAGGAGCAAGCAGAAAAGACAAGACATATTGGAATGCTGTTGGAAACGGACCGTGAAAGCAAATGAGATCTGCAAGGTTCCTGTGACCCTCTGCCCCCAGCCCCCACTCAGCTTTTGTGTGTTTCCCTGGCATCGTCCCATGCCCGGTAATCTCCCTGGGTAGGGCCAAGTCCAGCTTACCAGCATTGACCTCTGCCAGCTGAAAAAGCCACTTGAAAATGAAGGCAGAGACCGAATAGCGAGGGATATTTCAGATATGACCCCTGTGCCAAACTTCTGTCCCCCCTATGGGCAGGTTTTCCCATCTTTAAAATATGCATTCCTTTGCATATGATGAGGATCCTAGGTAGTCAGGGAGTAGGAGTAGATGGTAATAAAGACACTGCATGTGTGGATCTCCAGGTTCAGGAAACTACATGTATGTGCAAGAAACTGGTTGAGACAGGGTGAGGGCAGGGGAGGCCGCTGGCGTGCTGGGACAGATCCAGGGAGTCAAGGGGTTTCAGGGCTGATCAAGAAGAAAGACATTGACCCCGGGGTGGCTTTATTTGGATGATGCTGTGACAGGTTTGCATGTGGGCGGAAGGTCCCTCACAGCATGAGATGGTCCAAATGGGGGTTAGGGGGTAAGGAGGAAAAGGCAAGTTAACTCCAAGGGCAGGCAGAACTGAGAGGGGACTTCCGGGTTTGGTGATGTCACTCAGCAGCCAGCCTGGGGCCTCTGGGCCAGAGACCTCTGAAGGGCAGCAGTGGCTGGGGGTCTTTATGTCCTGGGGCTTACCTTACCTATCTAGCAGATACTGGGTGCAGTTCTATAGAATATACAAAGCAGGCAGTCTCTAAATGGCTAGAAATCTGCTTATTTCGGCTTTGTTGAAGACAGTTGGATGTGTACAATTTTGATTTTGGTGCTGGTGGCTTTTGAGCTAAGATGTCCCAGCCTGCTGTGAAGACATAAAAAACCTAAGGGCAAATACACAGAGGCCACCTTTGGCTCATCTGGGAGAAGAAGAGAAATGAAGCTTTTCTCAGTGCTGCCTGGTGGTCTGAATTGGTAATAAATTCAGGCCTCTGGTATTCTGTTAATATCTTGCCCGAACCATGATTAGCTCAGACATTAAGGAGACAGTGACATGTCCCTTAAAAGACACAACCTTCCTCAAATATACACATGTAACATTCAGTATGATGTTACATGGAACAGGCTGAGCAACTTATTTTTTTTGAAAAGAATTATTATTATACCAAGGTGGCATGGGTCAAAGGGACAGCCCTCCAAGCGGTTTCTCTTGTCACACCTGCTATTCAGGGACGTGCCGGGGGCCTGGGAAATGCACTCTGGCAGTGAAGACTGGCTCTGAATCCTGGGGGGCCACCCTGTGGAAGTGAGATGTTTCCAGACCCTTATAAAAATATCTTACTAGAGCTACGTTAACTGATTGCACAGGGGGACTGAAAGAAACAGTGATTAATAAACACTGTAATAGTGACTGGTAAAAAAAAAAATCTGTATGTTTGTAAACATGAGACATAAGCAGCTCGATTCAGTATGCGAGTGTTCACAGCAACCGCGCCATCTCCTGGGAGGTCCCTGACGTGGGTGACTCGGCCCACTCACCTCACACCTGTATCCACCGATGAAGTCACTGCAGGTGGCCCCGTGCTGGCAGGGATTGGACGAGCACTCGTCCAGCTGCTCCTCGCAGTAGCTCCCAGTGTAGCCCAAGGGGCACTGGCAGTGATGGGAATTACCAGCGTTGATGCAGACGCCGGAGTGCTGGCACAGGCGGTCAGCGGGCAGCCCTGGGAAACCCAGAGGAGGAAGGAACGTCATAGGAGAGCACATGGCACATCAGGGTCAGGCCAGCTAATGAGCAAAGTCATCTCAGCCAGCTGACGCAGGACATTGTATTCTTGTCTGGTTCACAACCCTCCACACCAGA
Organism: Hipposideros armiger; assembly: GCF_001890085.2. NCBI lineage: Eukaryota > Metazoa > Chordata > Mammalia > Chiroptera > Hipposideridae > Hipposideros > Hipposideros armiger. The sequence continues at coordinate 1,760,628 of NW_017731597.1, forward strand.
TAGACATTGAAAAGAAACAAGCCCTGAAAGACGAATGTGCCTTTGTTTCATTTAAAATATATTTCTTTTTTTTTAAGTTAAAGTACAGTGGACATACAATGTTTTATTCATTTTAGGTGTACAACATCATAATTTGACACTGATATCTTACGAAGCGATATCGGTGTGTTACTTATTGTATTACTGCACGGTAAGTGTACTAACTATCTGTCTCTGTACAAAGCCATTGTGATGCTACTGACTATATTCCCTATGCTGTATATTCCATCCCTGAGACGTTTATTTTATAACTGGAAGTTTGTACCTCTTAATCCCTTCACCTTTGTAACCCATCTGCCTCCCCACTCCTCTCTGGCAACCATCAGTTTGTTCTCTGTATCTATGAGTCAGTTTCATTTTGTTTGTTTTGTTTTTTAAGATTCCATACATAAGTGAAATTATGAAGTATTTGTCTTTCTCTGTCTGACTTATTTTACTTAGTATAACATCCTGTACATAATCTTATGTTGTCACAAATAGCAATATTTTACTCTTGTTTATGGTTAATATTCCATTGTGTACACATATGTACACATGCCACATCTTCTTTATCTATTCATGCATGATAGAATATACAATGGGGAAACACAGTCTCTTCAATAAATTGTGTTGGGAAAACTGAACAGATACGTGCAAATGAAACTACCACTTTCTTACACCATATACAAAAAGAAACTCAAAATGGATTAAAGACTTAAATGTAAGACCCCAAGCCGTAAAACTCCTGGAAGAAAACATAGGCAGTAAACTCTATGGCATCAGTCTTAGCAATTTTATATTCCTCTTTGGGCAAGGGCAACAAAAGCAAAAATAACAAAATGGGACTATATCAAACTAAAGTTTTTGCACAGTGAAGGGAACCATCAACAGAATGAAAAGAACCAACTGAGTGGAAGAAGACATTTGCAAGTCATATATTTCACTAGGGGTTAATAGCCAAAATATATAAAGAACTCATACAACTCAACATCAAAAAAATTTCAATTTAAAAAATGGGCAGAGGACCTGAATAGACATTTCTCCAAAGAGGACATACAGATGACGAATAGACATATGAAAAAATGCTCAACATCACTAATCATCAGAGAAATGCAAATTAAAACCACAATGAGATATCACCTCACACCTGTCAGAATGGTTATTATCAATAAATCAACAAACAAGTGCTGGTGAGGATGTGGAGAAAAGGGAACGCTCGTGCACTGTCGGTGGGATTGCAAACTGCTGCACCCACTATGGAAAACAGTATGGAGTGTCCTCAAAAAATAAAAAGAAGATCTACCTTATGACCCAGCAATTTCACTTCTGGGTATTCATCCAAAGAAAACGAAAACACTAATTTGAAAAGATATACGCACCCTTATGTTCATTGCAGCGTTATTTACAATGGCCAAGATATGGAAGCAACCTAAGTGCCCATCGATAGATGAACAGATAAATAAGAGGTGGTACACGAATACATTTCTTTTTTGAATCTCTAAAGCTGTTCCTCTGCCCTTTCACCTTCTGTCTCAGACCCTTTTCCCAGAGCCTTACCCACCCACTCCTGGTCATCCCACAATAACAGCACCTGCCCTAAAATGCCGGGGCTCAGTCAATCCTTCAGGGAATGAGCCTGGAGCCGGGGAGTGTGTGTGTGTGTGTGGGGGGGCTCACCTCTGCGGGAGGCTGCCACCTCACAGGAAACGTTGGGCACGTCACAGTATGCACCAGCCCAGCCAGAGGGACACAGGCACCAGGATTCTGCTTTTTCCTGAACACAAGTCCCTTTGTTTTTACATGGAGATCGACTACAGAGGTTCACCAGGGTCTGAAACAGACAAACTCATATGTTAACAGCCACACACTGGAAGTGAATAAAATAAGTTACACAGCATTTTAAGAAATCAAAGAAAAGCATGCTAATTTATTATTATTTTTTTATTTAAAGCCCTCACCCAAGCCTTAACCTAGATTCAGTATTTCCCGGTCGTCTAATCATCTTATATCGCCCAATTCCTCTTGGCTCTGCTATTTAAAAAGTTCTTACCACAGAAGTTTAAGAATTTGAGGAAACCCCATAGGTTGAGTTATTCTCTATGTCACGATTATGTCTAGATGTATGGCCACCCTGTAGGGCTAGAAAGCCAGAGAGTTCAAGCTGTCAGACCTTAACTCCCTATGCTAATCCTGTGTGAGAAACCCACAGGAATCCTGAGCAAATCTGTCTGTGGTGACTATGGGTAAGGGCACTTCAAGCCTGTTCATAAACCTGAAAATGGTCCAAAAGCTTATTTTGAGGGGAGAAGATCAGGTTTATGGAAAACCTGAGGCGGCATGCAAGCGGATGAGCACCTTTCTCCACAATTCACATGTGGTGGGTTGGCCTCCGGGGAGAGAGAGGAAGGCCAAATTCACAATACAGGCTGCGTGTGAAAGAAAGGGCCAGTGGGGGAAGGGCAGAGCGCCCCACCAGCATTTATAACCTCACGCCACGAAAATGAGCAGGAACCCAGTGAAGAATGTCCTCCCGACCCACGGAATTGGCAACAAGCTGGATAATGTGCAGAGGTGGCTATTTGCATGCCCAGCACAGCCGAAGCTGTAGTGAAGTACACCCTATCAGGCTAGTTAAATTTGGCCATGAATTCCTCCATTCTCTAGAGTTCTGTAATTTTGTCATTTTATCATTGTTTTAAGAGGTACAATAGCATAAAGAGAAACCCAGTGTTTGGTGTGCCACCTTGGAAGGGCTATTTTTCCCTCTGGGACCCAGTTTCTTCTTCTGTGAAACGAAAGGCCAGGCTATAATAGTTGGTTCTGAGGGGGCCTTCCATCCTAAGAGTCTATGAAAAAGTATATTTATATATTTGAATTTAAAGCATATGTGAATAGCTTGGTTTAGAGAATGTTACAATGCTGTAAGACATGCTAATTGTTATTATCCCCTTAGATGTCTTATCTGACCTTTAAAGATTTAATTTGGATCGTTCTTTACTTCCCTTTTTGTATTTCCAATTGAAATGATATCAATGTATGTATGTCCCACATGTATTTTTCTGCAGTTCTTGGTTAGCCTGTGACCACGATCTTATGTTGGTGAATCCATATAATCTTGGCAGTGTCGCCATTTTGGAATCTACCAGCTATGAAGAAGTTATCCAGATTGATCTCAGGGACATCCCTGAGACCCAGAATTTTCTCTTTTAGGAGGGGCTTAGTCTGTGTAGAAACAAAATCAGTGTAACACTCTGCAACCCTGAGGGAGCTGAGTGAATGGGATGGATTAATTACCTGGCAGTTTTTCCCAGTGTAGCCCAAGGGGCAGGTGCAGCGGTAGGTGCCCAGGCCATCGACACATATTCCTTCATTCAGGCATGGGTGAGAGTTGCACTCATTGATCTCATGGAGGCAGAAGAGGCCAGTGAAGCCCACGGGACACAAGCACGAGAAGGAGTTAATCCCATCGACACACGTGCCGCCATTGAAACAGGAGCTAAGAGGCAAGCAGGGAGAGGAACATCAGCTGTGTCATCTGGTTCCTCTGACCTGCCATTTCGGAAGGAAGGCTCCTGGAACCCCAGGTGCTACTCAGGCCAATACCCCTGGGCACTCCAAACGCCCACATTCAGTAGATTTTACCTTTTTCCAAACTAGGCCCATTGGCCTTGAGCCCCAGCTTCCTTTCTACAACCAAGAGGCTTAGAGGAGTATTTAAAAGGCTGACCTTACTAGAGATTCCTAGAGGAAGTGAAGGTTTCCAGGTTTTACCCAGTCCTTCTGCAGTTTTCCATGTGCCATATTTCATTTTCCCTAAGTCTGTTCACAAGAAAAGTGCTAAATACATAGTTACATAAATACATAGACTCTAGATTTCTCTATGAAAGAGAAACAGAAAAAACTAGTGATAATTAAAAAAAAACAGAAAAAACCCTCCCAGAGTGATGACAAATCTGTAAAGAAATTGGAATTCCTCAACTGTCAACTCAAATAAACAAAAGGAGAATGGAGCAGAGTTGTAGCTCTTTCTGCTCCTTATGCAAGAAATAAATGACGGTCCATCCCACCAAGCTTGGCAACACTTACTATGTGTCTACAAGGAACCAGGAACTGGGCAATAGGACGGGATTGTGGACTGGGTCCCAAGCAGTGCCTTGTTCCCAGCCCCACAATCCCAGTATTGCACTTTGTAGTTCCCAGTCCTTTCTCCCCTTTCCCATAAGACACTGGTACCTCTCAGTGCACTCGTTGATGTTGTTCTCACAGTGGGCTCCATCAAATCCCGCCTGGCACTTGCAAGTGTAACTGTTGACGTAGTCGGAGCAGGTCCCTCCATTCTTACAGGGCTCGCTTAGACACTCATTCATGTCTGTTTGACACTTATCCCCCGTGAAGCCCGGCAGGCAGAGGCAGGAGAAGGTATTCACTCCATCTGCACAGGAACCTCCATTCTGGCAAGGATCTAAATCATCACACACGAGAATCAGAGCTCTGAACAGCAGCAGCTGTTTACTCTCAGACTCATAAAGGTGAGTGACCTGAACTGAATCACAATAAGAACTGTAACAATTTTCTGCACTTGGACTTTTCCTTATGTCTTTTTGCCCCGACTCCTCCATTTATGAAAATGAATGCAACGACACTTGCCTGAGATTCTTATCGTGTCTGATAATTGGAGGTAACTTTATAGACACCACTAATAGTTTCACAAAATTAAGAGTCAGGAAACTTTCATTGGTCCCCTCACAGCTTTGCAAATCAAATACGGGCCCCTAACACACACAGAATCTCAAAAATGTCAATCAAGATTTTCAACAGTTGTAGGTGGTGGTGGAATGGGTGGGATAGGGCACAATGTACTTGTGTATTAACCAGTCCCCTGTACTGATCCATCATTCTTTTTCCTTTCCTTTCCTTCCTTCCTTCCTTCCTTCCTTCCTGCCTGCCTTCCTTCCATTCATTCTTCCTCTTCCTTTTTTGTTTCTTAGATTTAGGTAGAATTAGGTAACAAAGTTGTTCTTTTTTTTAAATTTTAAATATCACATAGCTCAATCTTCGAACATGTTACACTCATATCAGTTAATCAACAAATTTTGAGCTACCATCATGGCACCATCCTCTGCAATTCAGACGGCATGCCAATCAGAACAAAAACATAAGAGGTAGCCCCTGCGCTTAAGGACCTTAAAATATAATTGTAAAGACAGGTCATAAACATAAAAAGAAAACTAAACACCAGGTGGTTAATGCAGCCCCTACTTTGAAAGGGGAACATTTAATTCACCCTATTCGTCTATTAGGCTGATTTCATTCTGAGTCTCATCTGCAATCTCTTCTGGAGCAATTGCGAAAATTATATATTCCCTCCTTATCCAAAAAACACAGTACACAGCTACTCTAAATTCCATTGTGTCTTTCAGGCAACTCACTGTAATTTACTGAATTATTTTAAATTATTGTACTTGTATATATTGCTAGACTTACTGTAAATAGGAAAAAAAATTAATACTGAAATATTTGACGGATATCCTAATTAATGTGGGGAAGGAATCCAAATAGTTTGATCCCACTCCCTTAAATTTTCCCATCGGTTGTACCTAGAACTTAGTAAATTGCAATAATGCAAGAAAAATAAATGCATAAAGATCTGAAAAGACATAGAAGATATAGTGGTTGCATTAATTTAGAGATAATATCTGTAAAAAAACCAAAAACCCTAGGAAACAAAACTAAACTGCAAGATAAACTAATCTAGAATTAATAATAAGTGAATGTAGCAAGTCTAAAAAACAAAATTATCTTTAAAAACCTTTAAAACCACACTATATATAAAAATTAACTCAAAATAGATTGTGGACCTTTAAAGGTCAATGCTAAAAGTGCAAGACTTTTCGAAGAAGTCAACGAAGATAAACCTCAGTGACCTTTTGTTAGGCAAAGATTTGTTAAACAAGATACAAGAAACATGAAAAAAAAGAAAATTATAGGTATACTGAATTTTATTAAAACTAGTCTTCCTCTTAAAAAGAAAATCAAACAGAAGCTATAAATTGGGGAGAAAAGTTATAAAGCAAATATTTGACAAATAATTTGTATCTAGGATAAAAAGAACTCTCTCAGCTCAACAATAAGACAAACACTCAATTTTTCAAATGGGCAGAAGATTTGAATAGACATTTCACTAAGTAAGATATACATCTGGCCAATAAGCCCATGAAAAGATACTCAACATCATTAGTAAACAGAGAAATGCAAATTAAAACCACTGTGAAATGCCACATGCACCCATTAGAATGGTTAAAATGAAAATGAGTAATCACACTAAGTATTGCTGAGGATGTAATATAACTAGAACTCTCATGCAATGCCTGTGGGAGTGAAAATGGTACAGCCACCTTAGAAAACATTTTGGCAATTGTGTAAAAAGTTAAACATATACCTACCACATAATCTATCATCTAGCTATTTTCTCAAGAGACCTGCAATCATATGTCCACACTCATTCCTATCAGCTTTATTTGTAATACCCCCAAACTGGAAAAAAAGCCAAATGTTCTGCTAGTGAATTGTACTATATCCAAACAATGGGATACTACTCAGCAGTAGAACAATGAACTAGCAATACACACAACATGGATGAGTCTCAAAAAATATGCTGGGTGAGAGAGGTCACGTTCCCTCTCCCCAAAAGAGTTTGCATTGTATGGTTCCATTTATATAAAGCTGTGAAAAATGCAAACAAATCTATAATGACAAAGGTAGATCCCTGGTTGCCTGGGACAGGGACGTGGAAAGGAGGATTAAATTACAAAAGAGATGAGAATACGTTTAGGAGGATGGATATGTTCATTATCTTTGAGTGATGGTTTCAGTTGCCATATGTCAAAACTTATTGAATTGTACATTTAAAACAGTGGCCGTGTATTATATGTTGATCCTATCTCAATAGATCTGCTTAAAAAAAAAAAAGCTACCATAGCACTATCTCCACTTTGTCAATGTAAATCAGTAAAGGGAATGCTTATAAGAGATTCTAACGCCTCAACGCCTAAAGCTTCAAAAAGAAGGTTTTAAAAATACTAATGTTTAAGACACGTGAGGAACTACTGAGTCAGTCCCCTCCACTAACTTCTTCTCGGTCCCCTGTGCTTTCCTCCCTGCCCGCCTCAGTGGGCTCAGGAGCCGCCGGCATACTCACTGGCGAGGCAGTCATCGACGTCCTCCTCACAGTCCATGCCACTGAAGCCTGGAGGACACTCGCACATGTAGCTGCCCTGGGTGTTATGGCAGAGACCATCGTTCATGCAGGGCTTGGAGACACACTCGTCGATGTCAATGGTGCACCGCTGACCTAGGAACACAGGATGGTCTGGTCTTTGGAAGCTGATTCCCACAGATATGTATGTGGGGCCTGAGCTTTGGCTGGGGTGGATGGGCCTATTCCAAGGGTATGCTGGTTGGTGTCCTGCTTTGGGAAGTCCCTTAAGGCTTCTGTGCCCCTGGCAAGTTGCTGCCCAGGCCCCAAAATTCTCTGTTGGGACATCATGGTTTCAGACTCAGGTTGGAGTCTTCCAGCCACTAGGGGGCCCCACAGACATGCAAAACGGAAAGGCTTTCTAAGTCGTTCTGGCAGCAGCTCCTGTACAAAGCCTGTGCCCTCGACAAAGGGCAGGTCTCCGAAGACCAGGGCTTTCCATGGCATCTAATGACCTGACCACTTTGTGTGTCACTTTTGGCTCCTCCACTCCCGTGTTGTTACCTTGCCAGCCAGGAGCACACAGGCAGGTGTAACTCTCAAAATTTGGTGCCTCTTTGCAAACAGCAGCATTCTCACAAGGATTTGGGGAACAGGGAGCCAATACAGTCTGACAGTTCTTGCCTGCAAAGAAAATGACAAAAAAAAAAAAACGAGTTTATGACACAGAAATGCTCTCAAATTTTATACCAAAGGATGCTCTCCGAAAGCAACTCTAAAGTCACAGTTAAGGGCTTTGGACCCTGAGAAGAAGGCCCTCTAAGTCTTGGCTCTGATTTGATTACTAACAGTGTGACCTCAGGTACGTTATTTATCTTCTCTGAGCCTTCCACATAAGTAAAATGGAAATTAGGATGGTACGTAACTCACAGAGGCTTTTTGAGGGTTAAAGGGAAAATGCTTACAAAGTCCTTATTAGCATACAGTCTGGCACATTGAGTGAGTGTTCAACTGGTGGGCAGCTGTCATCTTCACATTATTATCATGAGTGGGTAAGTGCATGTGGACACCTGCATCAATCAGGAGCTAAGAGTCAGCTGCTCAGAAGCTCAGCCACACAGATCCTCCTTCATGTGAGCAAGGAAGAAACAATAATATGGCCTCCTATTCCTCACAGCCACTGCTGGCCTGTCCCAGAAGGCAGTGGGGCTGATCAGAAGGCCATCAGAGGTGGGAGCAGTGAAGTAATTCTGACTGCCTAGCGACATATATCCTTACACCAACATCAACAATGTGACATTGGTATTTGTCCACCAATATTTTCTGCCTTATGTGGAATATAAGATTCCAGCAAAAAACAAACAAACAAACAAACAAAAACACCCCAAAAAACCCTGCTTTTATTAAAAAGAAGATGAGGTGGTTTTCAAAGTCAAGTTACAACTAATTCAATTTACAATTTTATCTTAAAAGTTTGTGTTCAGAAAGAAAAAAAATTACCACAAATTTTCACCAATATCCCCAACCAGTGTTTAATGAGTCCAGTCAGAACAGTGGCTGACAAGGGAAGGCAATGTCGTTCAGTTTCTTTCATGGTGGCCAAACTCAGTGACTCTTAGAACCCTTAGCTCCTCTCAGTGCTGACATTTTAATCTGTGTAGGCTTTCAGTCTAGTATAATTTCTCAAAGTTCATGCATAGTAAATTCTTTTATTGGGATCCTAATCTGAAGAAAAACCAATATCCGGCATATAATCAAATATTCCTGTAGTATCTGAATAGCAAGGAGGCAACATAAACGTTTTCAAGCTGAGCTGCACACCTAAGTCACACTCAGGTAAGCCTCGGATGCGGCTGACAATAGTGGCACCTGCTGACATCTCCCCAGAGCCGTCAGTTCTCAGTCTTTTATGGTTGTAGGTGAGACGATCTCAAGACCAACAAACGTGATCAGCTCTGTCATGAAGGAATGATATGATTTTGACTGTCTTTGTCTGGGGATAGCTACGGATCTCCGGTAACTCTGATTTTATCAACCAGGCTGGTGAAATGTAGTTTCCCTACATGAACATTTCTAAAGAATGTGGTATCAAGTCTCTCAGGTAATGGAGTCATGCTTTGGGCCACTCTACACTGCTTCAAGTCACCAGTAACAGCGCTTATGACCAGCCCAAGACTCCCAGGAAGTAAGGACTCCGCATGCTGCACACTGGAAAAACATGCAAAGCCATTGGCCATGTTTTGGCTTTGTTCCCCACAGATGGGAAAAAAAAAAAAAGATGATGTGGAGGTAAACAAGCCACACAGATACAACCAATCACAAGATGGCAGGAACAAGGCAGGCGGACACAAAGGAGAAATAAACATCCAAGCACATTCCTAAAATACCACCCGAAACAAAGAACACCTGAGAGGGAATGAAGTCACACGCATGTCTTCTGTGTGTGCTCGCCATCCAGGGCAACTCCTCTCTGAAGGAGACGTGGTGGTACTGAACGTGAGGAGAAGAACGGCAGTTAAGAAGACAAGCGTTGGCTGCAGAGAGATTCAGGGGCTAATCCTACATCTCCCAAGCACCTGTGTGACCTTCGGCAAGGAACCTCTCTTCGCCTTGGCTTCTTCATGTATAAAATAGGGACAGGAACTTCTACTTTGTAGAGTTATTGTGAATAATCCAAAGTATATAAAGTGTCTGGCACACAGTCAATTACCAATAAGTGGTGGTTGTTGTGTTACTGAAACTCAGACTAAGAGCACAGGCCATGGGGACACTGGGTCCATTCAGATAACAGACTAAACCATTAGCTCTGCATCAGTCCCAGCCACATATCATCAGCCATTTCAAACCCAACAGTACAAAGAACACAAATGAGTTTCCCCAGCACTGCATGTACGGAAGCCACAGTGTCTTTTTAGAGTTCAAGATCCAGTCAGTGCATATATTTTTTCAAATTAACGTCTTAAGTTTCTCTGGATAGATACCCAAGAGTGGAATTGCTGGGTCATACGGCAGTTCCATTTCCAGTTTTTTGAGATACCTCCATACTGATTTCCATAATGGCTGCACCAATCCACAGTCCCACCAACAGTGCACCAGGAAAGAAATATATAAACCCCTCTGTTTACTGCAGCGCTACTTACAATAGCCAAGACTCAGAAACAACTGAAATGCCCATCGGTAAAAGACTGGATTAAGAAACTGTGGTACATTTATACAATGTAGTCTTACTCCGCTATAAAGAAGAATGAAATCGTACCATTTGCAAGGATATGGATGGACCTACAGACTATTACGTTAAGTGAAATAAGTCAGTTGGAGAAAGACAAATACCATATGATCTCACTTATATGTGGAATCTGAAAAACTGACTGAACGAGCAAAAAACAGAAAGTCTCATATTCATAAATAGAGGAAAAACTGATGGTTGCTGTTTGGGAGGGGAGTGGAGATGAGGGAGAAGGGGAAGGGATTAGACAGCCTAAATAGGTAACTACAATATTGCCACAGGGATAGGAAAGACAGGGGAATATAATTGATAATGTTGTAGATATTTTGTAGGGTGTCAGATGGTCACATATCTTGTTAGGGAGACCAATTCATGGATGGGGTAGAGCCTTGATCACAGCACTGTACACCTGAAGCTGATGTTGAATAATATTGTGTGTCAACTATAATTGAAAAAATATATATATATATATAGTCATGGGACATGGAGTATAGTGTGGGAGTGGAGTCAAGGGAATTGTAATAGATATGTATGATATGGGGGGGAGTGGGGTGACGGATTTGGGGGGTTTGTCATTTTGAGGGGTAAAAAGTATAACTATTGCACTGTGTTGTACAGCTAAAATAATTAAAAAATGTTTATATCACAATAAAAAAATAAAACTAAAACAAAAAAAAAAGATCCGGTGTGAGCAGGACAGGTGACCAGCGAGCGAGTCCTCAGAGCAGACGGGTTCCGTCTCTGAGACTCAGGGGTTTGCAACGACAAGGCAAGGCCAAGCATCCCCATTGGGCCCTTCACCTGCAGGACTCACCTGTGTATGGCAGCACACAGTGGCAAGTGTAACCACTTATGTCATCAAAGCAGGTTCCTTGGTTCAGACACGGATTTGAAGCACATTCATTAATATTCACCTGACAGTTATAGCCTGTAGACGGAAAATAAGAAAAACCAAAAATGGTGAAACTTTCTGGTAGCCTCCTCCTCATTATCTCAATTACTAAGCAATCCTTTCAGTGGGAAATATGAAACACCTCAGAACTGCATTAATTTCTTCAGGCCACTGAAACACCTTTTCATTTGTTTCAGTGACAAGTCACTGACATACAGTCCATCAGTAAAAGTCAGTGCTTCACCAGTCAAACAGATGACTGGAAGAGCAATATAGTCTAATAGCCTGAAAGTCTAGTGCATCTCCAAATACAGCCCAAGGAATTTCTCTGACATGTACCAAGAAGTTCGTTAAGGTAAAAAATCTGCTGCTGTATTGAAATATACACTCTTTCTATACAAAGTATCTGCTTTGGGCTTAAAAAGGGGGTAGAAGTTATCAAAGGGTAACGTTTTTTGATACAGTAATCAAAGCCTCGGGGTTGTGCCCTCTCTCATATGCACAGTCTCTGCTATCGACGTGGTGGTATTCCAGAAACCACAAAGATATCTTCCTCTGGTCCGAGATATCTACTCCCAGTATGAAAAAGAGAAAGGTAAAGACCACTAATGGGGCTAGGACAGTACACAAATATCATACACCTTTGCCTCTTCAATAGGGCCTGGCACAGAGCCTTAAAATGGAGGAACTATTAAAAAAACACGCCCAGGGAGCACAGGGGTCTGGCTACTCAATAGCCAGGCAACTACGGGTGGTACGTTTTGATTTTTATTTTGTTTGTTGATTTGCAAGTCTCAGTGAGATCAAGAAATAAAAGCGCTTTTTAATTTATATGTTTCTTTGTAAATGTAATATGTCACTACATGAATGACTAAAAGATGGTCTCAGAAAATTTTCAAGGAATCCAATAAAGTGACTGAAACACACTGATGATTCGCAGTAGCCTGGAACGATTTTTTTTTTTTTAAGATTTTTATTGGGAAATTAGAGGATGGGAACAGTGCTGGGGAATTGGGGGAAGGGGAACAGACAAGTTGCTGTCATTTTGTTCTTCAATCTAGCTGTGGCAGCCTATGCCGTCGCCGGTGACTCATGGCAGCCCAGCTCCAGGTTGAGCTGTGGTTTAGCATCTTAGCTATGGAGGGCAGTGTCACTGGCCCTCATATGTGGGATCCGAACCAGGGCCCTCTGGCGTCCCAAGTCAGTTCTCAACCATTGTGCCACTCAGCCGGCGCCCCCGGCACAATTTTTGAGTTAGGAAAATCCATGACTAAGTGAATAGAGTGCCAATATAAATGATTCACCCACAGAGTTCTCTCTCATGAGTGTCCAAGACAACACTGATGGTATAAATACAACAGTGACCATTCAAAAAATGATTTTACACAATACCCATTATTACGCATTTTTCCAGAGGCCATAGGTGACCATGTATCTAAGAATATTTCATTGTGTAAAATAATTTGTTGGGTTTTGAACCCATGGGTTCTTCCATGATATGATTGTGATCAAAATTACAGTAAGACAATATTTTCATTCTACTACCAATATCTCTTTTGAGTGATCAGAGAACCAAACCTGCACCAAGAAGCTTACACTTAGAACACCTGCCCGAAGTCGTGTTAAGTGGAGTCCTAGCTGCTCACCTGAAAGAGTACTGTTTCAATAACCTCTCCTAGGCTGCAAGTGGAATCTATAGCTGTTTATGTTTTTATTCCCCAAGTGTCTTATACATATTAAGTGCTCAAATTATCTTTGCCATATGAATGGATAGACAAAAAGAAAGGGGAAGGGACAAGAGGCGCAAACAGTCCGCGACACAAAAAGGCAGGGAAGGGAGATGAAATGTGCACCTCTGCCCTCACCTTTAAAGCCCTTCCTGCAAGTACACCTGTACCCGTTCACCAGGTTGTCACAAGTCCCTCCATTTTGGCACGGATTAGAAAGACATTCGTTTTTGTCCACTTCACAGTTGGCGCCAACCCAGCCTGCATCACAGAGGCACTTGTATCTGAAAGGTAAAATTATGAACCATGGGGGATGAATGTACAACTGAGTCGGCATTGAAATACAGGTCCTGGTGAAGAAACGAGAGCCAGAGGCGCTCATGAGCAAAGCCCATTTCTGCTCTTCTCGGGACCTACACGCGGACACGGTGAGAATCAAGTGGCCCATTTGGAGTACTCAGCAAACACACTTTCCTGGTGCTTCCCTGGTTCATAACGATGCTAGAAAAATTAATTCATTACAGGGAGCTTTCATATGTAAGGAGTGGTTGTTGTTACAACACAGTGGGCCAATCTGAAAGACTTGTTAACATGGGTAAATCTGCACAGTTGCTTTTCTTATAGATAAAACCAAAGTAAAGAAACTTTAGGATCAATTGTTCCTGGTACAACACAGACACCCAGGAAGTAGGCTAGTATGAGAGCCTTTAACTCACTTTGAAGATCTCCTGGCATGCCTGACTTTCTATGTTTTGTTCTCACCTGAAACCCTGCCCCAGGAAGCATCTAGGGTATGAAGCAGGAAAAGGCAAAAAAATGAAGGTATTTGAAACGTGTGGACATTATTCACAATTCAAACATCATTAGCACTTAGAACGTGGTCTCAGGAGATAGCCTCCTTGTCTGGAGGTCCTTAGGGAAAGTGTGGATGGGTCGGGATGCTTTGAAGGCTGCCATCTCCAAGACATAAACGCTGAGGTCATTCCTCTTGGAAGTCACCTCACCTCCCATTTGCCTTTAAATTCTTTAAATTCATTCTTTCACCTCTTCTAAAAACGGCAGATGGTAATGCCCAGAGCCCTGTCCTCTGGCAGCCATAGGAAGAATAGAGGACTACATCGTGGGACTTAATGTCACACTCTGTGATTCTAGAAAGTCACCTACCAACATATCACATAACTCCATAGGGCTTGCAAACTACGAACGTTTTATGAGGGCCATGTCTAACGCTGGCAGAGGCCAACTCTGCTTTAGCGGCACACACTGGTGGTGTGCCAGAACAGAGTTGAACTTTTTTTTTTTTTAAGCAGGGAAAAAAATCAGAGAGAACATCCCTTAGAACTTAACCTTGCAATAAGTATTAAAAGCACCATTGCTAAGGACTCAGAAAACAACCCTGGACACCTCCCAGGTGCTGACTACCCACAGGAGGGAAGATTTCCTCCTTTGTTTCTACCTGCTTGGTCATGGGAGGTAGGGAAGGGGTAACTGGGAAGATTATGAAGCAGACAATCAAACTGCTCAGCCAGGTTTCAGCTCAAGTTGCTGACTGGCTTCTACAGGGGATGGCCAGGGCTTAAACCCAACTGGCTGACACAGGTCCACAAGAAAGTATTAATACACGGCAATTACTTACCCACTGAGGCCCCCAGTACAGTTCCCGTGGATGCACGGATTGCTCAGGCACTCGTTCACCTGTGAGTAGCAGCTGGGGTGATGGGGCCCCTCAGGGCATATACAGCGGAAACCATTCACATCGTTGATGCACGTGGCACCCTTGCGACAGGGATTGGAGGCACACTCATCAATGTCAATGTTACATCTTTGCCCTGTGGGGAAGGGGGACAGTTATGGTCAAATCCAAAATGTTTAGAAAATAGACTCAGAACAATGAGACCTCTTGTGCTGACACCTTCAGCTGCACAGGCTTTAAGAAGCCGTGGACACCACATGTTAAGACTTAAGTAATAAGACACCCCAAAACACAGAGTGTCATGAGAGGAAGGAGCAAACAGCATTGTCTTTTGATAAGGAAGCAAAGTTAACACAATGCTGGAATGGTGTTGTAGTGTTTTGACATAGATTTCTTTTTCACTCCATCTTAGAAATGGGGACACTTCACAAGGATTTAGAAAGAGAACATCAAGTGTTACCAAAGTAGGCAGCTCATCTCGATGCTGCCCTCAGTACTCTCAAAGAAGCTTATCTTTCCCAGACAAGAAAAAGCTAAAGGAGTTCATCACCACCAAACCAGTATCACAGAGAATTTTAAAGGGACTCCTTTAAGAAGAAGAAGGGGAAAAAATAATAAAAATAATCATAAACATGAAAAATAAAATGGCAATAACTACATACCTACCAATAATCCTTTAAGGTTAAGTAAAAAGATATAGGGTGGCCAAATAGATAAGAAAACAAGACCCTTAAATATGCTGCCTATAAGAAACTCACTTCAGATCGAAAGACACACACAGGCTGAATGTAAAGTGATGGGCCGGCCGAGTGGCGCGTTGGTTAAGAGCTGGCTTGGGACGCCAGCTCTGTGCAGCAGGGCCCCGGTTCGGATTCCACATGAGGGCCAGTAACACTGCCCTCTGCAGCTAAGATGGTGAACAACAGCTCAACCTGGAGGATGCCATGGGTTGCCGGCGACGGCATAGGCTGCAGCCCCTGCTGCAGTGGGCTGCCATAAGCTTCTGTGTGTGGCCAGCAGCCAGCGTGAGAGGCCGGCAGCCGGTGTGAGCTGCCAAAAGCCACTGTGAGCGGCCGTCCAGAGGCCAGTGAATGATCTGCCTCACCCGGGAAGAGCACAATGATAATACCAACATGGGCCAGTGAGGCGACATCCTCCACAATTAGACTGAAGAACCGAAGAACAGCAACTTGTCTGCTACCCTTCCCCGATTCCCCAGCACTGTTCCCCTCTCCCAATTCCCCAATAAAATCTTAAAAAAAAAAAGTAAAGGGATAAAGATATTTCATGTGAATGGAAATGAAAAAAAAAAAGCTGGGGTAGTAATACTTATATCACACAAAATAGACTTTAAAACACAGGCTATAACGAGACAAAGAAGGATATTTTATGATAAAGGGATCAACCCAACAAGAGGTTATAACCCTTGTTAAGTATTAAGTATTTATGCACCCAACTAGGAGCACCTACATATATAAAGCAAATATTGATGGACAAAAAGGGAAAGATCAACAGTAATACAGTAATTGTAGGGGAACTTTTCACCCCATTGACATCAATGGACAGATCACCCAGACAGAAAATCAACAACGAAACAGTGGCCTTAAATGACACATTAAACCAAATGGATTTAATTGATATTTTTAGAGTATTTCACCTCGAAACAGCAGAATATACATTCTTTTCAAGCATACATAGAACATTTTCCAGGATTGACCACAAAACAAGTCTCAAATTTAAGAAGACTGACATCATACCAAGCATCTTCTCTGATCACAACCAGAAATCAATTACAAGAAGAAAACTGAAAAAAACACAAGCACAAAGAGGCTACATAACGTGCTACTAAACAATGAATGGGTCAACGATGAGATCAAAGAAGAAATCAAAACATACCTTGGGACAAATGAAAATGAAACCATATGACCCCAAAAATCTATGGGACACAGCCAAAGCAGTTCTAAGAGGGAAATTCATAGCAATACAGGCCTACCTTGAGAAACAAGAAAAATTTCAAATAATCTAACCTTACATGTAAAGGAACTAGAAAAAGAAGAACAAATAAAGCCCGAAGTGAGTAGTGGGAAGGAAACAATAAAGATCAGAGTGGAAATAAATAAAAGGGAGTCTAAAAAAAAATACAAAATATCAATGAAACCAAGAACTAGTTCTGTGAAAATATAAACAAAATTGATAAACCTTTAACCAGACTCATCAAGAAAAAAAGAGAGGACCTACATAAAGAAAAACAGAAATGAAAAAGGAGAAATGACAACTGACATCACAGAAATATAAAGGATTATAAGAAAATAGTATGAACAATTATATGCCAACAAATTCAACAATCTGGAAGAAATGGATAAATTCCTATAAACATACAACTTAGCAAGACTGAATCAAAGAGAAACAGAAAATACCTAGGGATAAATTTAACCAAGGAGGTAAAAGACCCATACTTAGAAAATTATAAGACATTTAAAAAATGAAATTAAAGAAGATACAAATAAATGGAAGCATATACCATCCTTATGGATTGAAAGAATTAACATCATTAAAATGTCCATACTACCCAAAGCAATCTATAGATTCAATGCAATCTTTATCAAAATACCAATGGTATTTTTTCACAGAACTAGAACAAAGAAACTTAAAATTTATATGGAACCAAAAAAGACCCCGAATAGCCACAGCAATTGAGAAAAAAGAACAAAGTTGGAGGTAACATGATACCTGATATCAAACTATACTACAAGGCTATAGGAATCAAAACTGACATAAAAACAGACACATAGATCAATGGAACAGAGAGCCCAGAAATACACTCACACCTATATGGTCCATTAATCTATGACAAAGGAAGCAAGACTATACAATGGGTTAAAGACAACCTCTTCTATAAATGCTGTTGGGAAAACTGGACAGATACATGCAAAAATATAAAACTCAACCACTTTCTTACACCATACACCAGGATAAACTCAAAGTGTATTAAAGACTTAAATCTAAGACCTGAAACCAAAAAACTCCTAGAAGAAAACACAGGCAGTAAACTCTTTGACACTGCCCTTAGTAATATTTTTTTGGGTATATCTCCTCAGGCAAAGGAAACAAAAGAAAAAATAAACAAATGGGACTATATCAAACTGAATTGTTTTTGCACAGCAAAGGAAATCATCAACAAAATGAAAAGACAATGTACTTAATGGGAGAATATATTCACCAATGATATTATTGACAAGGAATTAATATCCGAAATTTATAAAGAATTCAAGCTATTTAACACCAAAAAAACTAACAATCCAATTAAAAAATGGGCATCGGACCTGAATAGACATTTCTCCAAAGAGGACATACAGATGGCCAGTAGGCATGAAAAGATGCTCAATGTCACTAGTCCTCAGAGAAATGAAAATGAAAACCACAATGAGATCTCACCTCACACCTGTCAGAATGACTATTATCAAAAAGTCAACAAACAAGTGTTGGCAAGGATGTGGAGAAAAGGGAACCCCCATGGACTGTTGGTGGGACTGCAAACCAGTGCAGCCACTATGCAAAACAGTATAGAGCTTCCTCAAAAAATTAAAACTAGAACTAGCTTATGACCCAGCAATTCTACTTCCGGGTATGTATCTGAATAAACTCAAAACAGTAATTCAAAAAGATATATGCATCCCTATGTTCACTGCAGCATTATTTACAATAGCCAAGATATGGAAGCAACTCAAG
The DNA here is from genome assembly GCF_001890085.2 of Hipposideros armiger. NCBI lineage: Eukaryota > Metazoa > Chordata > Mammalia > Chiroptera > Hipposideridae > Hipposideros > Hipposideros armiger. The sequence goes on from NW_017731597.1 coordinate 1,779,108, forward strand.
TGCCCATCAATAGACGATTGGATAAAGAAGAGGTGATATATATATACATATACATATATATATATATATATATATGTATATGTATATATATAAGAATATTACTCAGCCATAAAAAAAAATGAAATCTTACTGTTTGTGACAACATGGATGAACCTAGAGGGTTTTACGCTAAGTGAAATAAGTCAGACAGAGAAAGACAAATACCATATGATCTCACTTATATGTGGAATCTAAAGAACAAAATAAACAAACAAAACAGAAACAGACTCATACAGAAAACAAACTGATGATCCCCAGATGGGGTAGGGTGGGGGCTGGGTAAAAAAGGGTAAGAGATTAAGAAGTACAAATTGGTAGTTACAATGTAGTCATGGGGATAGAAAGTACAAAAAATATAGTCAATAATATTGTAATAACTATGTATGGAGCCAGATGGGTACTAGAATTTTTGGGGGGAATCACTTCATAAATTATATAAATGTTTAACCACTATGCTGTACATCTGAAACTATTGGGTTGTCGGAAAAGTCATGACTCATTTTTGCAATGAAAAACATAGAAAAAATACATCATGACTTCTCTGACAACCCAATAATAATAGTAAATGTCAGCTGTAATTGAAAAAATAAAAATGAAAAAAAGCAGCCTATCTTATCACCATTTTCAGCTGGCTTACTGCAAATTCATTTTTTTTTCAATTAGTCAAGCTCTTACTTTTCTACATATGGTAAATCTCAATTAATAGGAATGCTTAGTGAATGGACTAATAATTACATGATTCATTTGGTTAAAAAAGGGCAATTTTGCTGTCATTCTTAGTGTCGTATTAATCCATTTTCTGCCTCAGGAAGAAGAGTATTCTAAATATAATTTTATTGTCTTCTGATAATTGAGAAAACAATTCAGGGTCTTTCAGTCCAGACCAGCAGTTCTCAAACTTTCATGTGCAAACGGAGTTGCTTCCAGTGCTTGTTTTAAAAGGAGATTCTTAGGCCCCATCGCCATGGATTGGGATGGGTGGGGTCAAGCAAACCACATTTTAAATAATGCAAGTGGTTCAAATACTAGTTTGAGAAACTCTGATGTAGACAATTTACATAATGCAATTTGCTTAGTGCAATCCTGTAAATGCTCAGAATATATGAAATAGGAATACGTTCTTCCTCTAAAACAAACCCAAGACTGCACTTTGAAAAGATGTCTGCTATAACCTTGACCTTTATTCCTTTAAGCTGAATAAAGTGTGCTAGTTATAGAAGAGTTTTGCTTTGTTCAGTGTTGAATAATTGAGCTTTAACTATATATTCCAAAATGATATAGAAGTTAAACTAACCCATGTTTCTTTCTGTACATGAGTGACAGCAAGCTACGGCACGAAAGAATTTATACATTTCACAGACTACAATGTTCTGACTCAGATAAAAACATGCATTTTTATTGCAGAAAGAGTAACCCTGCATTTGGAACAGGAAATTCCAAATGAAATAGATCCACACCCCTTTCAAGTATGGGTATTAACATTTTTTCACCCTCCATTGCTCTCTAAACCATGATTGGTGGTTCTTGTGGTAAAGACCCATAATCTGGTAGTGGTTGCTCTTTTCCTCTTAAGTGTTTTATTAATAACTTATTTTGAAATACTACTTCCTTCACCTCAACCTCTGAGTTTTTAGATGTTTGCCACTGGCACCAATATGTCAGCCAGACGTCTTCAGCCTGTACTGCAGTGGAGAATGAAAAGGCCTTCTTCATTTTCTGTCCTATTTTTGGAAGCATCTTCTCAGAAGCCACTTCTCCCAAGTTTTCTTCATTTGCTTTTAATGCTCTTTCCAGAGTCAATGTTAAAGCCATCTCGAGCCCAGGGGGTTCAGTGCCCCCTTGTGCAGTCCACTATGCGACTAACAGCTGCTTCGATGTCCAGGTCCTCCCCTCAACGTGTGTCCACCCAGCATCAGAAACGCCCAGCACAAGGAGGAGCACACTGGTTGGACTCAGGCACCACTGGATGAGAAGCGAACCAGTTTCTCACTTGTAGGTAGGTACTCAACAAATTAGTGCGCAATGAATGAAATCACGGTAGAGTTCAGACATGAGAGTCTGGGGTTGGATGTCCGGAAGCCACATATGTGAGCTCCTAGCCATTCAGTCAGCAACATGTACTGCGCGTGTCCTCTGTGTCAGACACTGCTTTAGACACTGACAGAGAAAGATGATTGGGGAGGTCCCTGCCTTCTGGGAATTCAGAGTCCCACCTGTGTGACTCACTAGCTGATTACACAGGCACATCAGGCTCTAGCTCTTAGGTGCCTTATTTGTTAAATAGGGATAATAAAACTTCCCTATCTAGTTTTTTTTTGGTTTTGCTTTGCGAACTTTTTATTGAGATGTAATTGACATATCACATTGTGTAACTTTAAGGTTTGATACATTTATATATTGCATTAGATCTCCAGAACTTATTCTTCTACTAGTGCAACTTTGTCTTCTTAAACCTCATCTCCCCAGCTCCCCACCCGCCTCTCCCCACGCCCAGTAACCACCGTTCTCTGTTTTTACCAGTTTGGCTTTTTTATATTCTGCATATAAATGACATCATACAGTATTTGTCTTTTTCTGTCTGACTTATCTCAGTATAATGCCCTAAAAGTCTATTCATTTTGTCCCAAATGGCAGCATTTCCTTCTTTCCCACAGATGAACAACATTCCATTCTATGTATGTGTATATATCTCACAGCTCCTTTATCCTTCATCCATTGATGGGCACTTAGGTTGTTTCCATATCTTGGCTATTGTGAATAATGCTGCAGTGAATGTAAGTGTGCAGATATCTCTTTGAGATACTGATTTCAACTCCTTCGGATATAGACCCAGGAGTGCAATTGCTGGATTATATGGCAGTTCTGTTTTTAATTTTTTAAGGAATTGCCATACTGTTTTCCACAATGTCTGTACCATTTTTCATCCTCACCAACAGTGTATAAAGACTCCCTTTCCTCCACATCCTTGCCATTTGTTATCTCTTATCTTTTGGATAATAGCCATCTTATCAGGTGTGAGGTGATATCTCCTTGTGGTTTTGATTCCTGTTTCCCTGATGATTAGTGACTTTGAGCATCTTTTCATATACCTATGGGTCACTTGTATATCTTTTTTGGAAAAATATCTATTCAGGTCATTTGCCCATTTTTTTTCCTGATTCTAAACATTTCTTTGTTTTCCTTCATCATTGATGCATTTTTGAATGTATACACATTTTTATACTTTTTTTCCATAGTCTTTAGTCATTTTCTTATGTACACAATCTGGGTTCCTGATTATACTTTAAATCTTTTTAAAAGCATGAACTAATTTTCTACCACCTTTGCCACGATGCAATACTCCTCATTTCTCCTGGTCTTAGCTGTGTGCCTGTGCAAGATACACCATTATTGGGTTGACTCAGGGCCAGAGAACCGAAAAAACATGTTCAACATTTATAAATTTATCATTTATAAACACTTATTCAGTTTACTACTGGTTAGAAACTACTGTAAGACATTTAGACAGAGAAGAGAGTATAAAACTTATGTCTAGTTTTTAAATTGTATTTTGCTGATTTTACATAGTTTTATAATGACATTGTAATGCAGATTATCTGTAATGCAGAATATCTGGTAGATTTGTTACTCATGATTAGCCTTTCAAATGCTATTTGAAAATCACTAGAGTTTGGTAGATTGTGCAGCTTTCAAAACTTCACCTGTTTCAGATGATTTTGAATTTTTAAATACAAATGATTGACAACTTAAAAATACAATCAGTCTGTGGTTAAACTGGGTAGCTCTGAAAATTAGAGTGGAAACGTCCAGTATTCTCTACCTGGAAATTATTGTCCAATAATATTTTCTAAAATTATGTTTAGCAACTCCAGCCTATGTGTTTTTTCAAAATTGAGATATAATTAACATATATAATAAAAGTTTCAGGTATACAACATAATTTGATATTTGTATATATTGTAAAGTGATCACCATAAGTCTAGTTAACATCCGTCACTATATATAGTGACAAAATCTTTTTTCTTGTCCTTTGCTCCTTTTTAATTGGATTATTTGCTTCTTTGCTACTGAGTTACATGAGTTCTTTGTATATTTTGAATATTAACCCCTTATCAAATATATTGTTTCTAAATATTTTCTCCCATTATGCAGGTTGCCTTTCAACTTATTGTCTCTTTTGCTGCACAGAAGCTCTTCAGTTTAATGTAGTCCTATTTGTTTTTTTTTGTTTTTGTTGACTGTGCTTTTTGTTTCTTATTCAACCTATCTACCTTTACGGACTGTAATGAGAAGTCAGCAAAATAATGGATATGAAGGTAAAACTGAGAAAGTGGTTTGTAAAACTGAAAAGTAGCTTATAGAAGTACCACATGACTTCTTACTTTTCCCATTCAATCAGTAAGTATAAAGAGGCCTGAGAAGAACAAAGAATTTAGTCTTTAAAAAATTCCCTCGGGGCGGCCGGTTAGCTCAGTTGGTTAGAGCACAGTGCTCATAACACCAAGGTTGCCGGTTCGATCCCCACATGGGCCACTGAGATGCATCCTCCACAACTAGATTGAAACAGCTACTTGACTTAGAGCTGATGGGTCCTGGAAAAACATACCGTTCCTCAATAAAATTAAAAACAAAACAAAAAACAAAACTATCTTAAAATAAAACAAAACAAAAAAACTCCCTCAAATCTGTCAAAGCCATTATTAAAATTAGTTTTTAAAAAAGTAGTAGTATTAGAATAAAATATAGGAAAGAATAAAACACCTCACATTTACAGCTCATGAGTATATACCACAGTTGTCTCTGATATTTTCAGCAGCTGATTTAAAAAAAAAAACAACCCGAAAAAAAAAAAAAAAGCCAGACATAGAAAACAGTTCCAAGAACAGGGTACCACCCAGTAACCAAAACATTCCATTTCTTGGTTATGTAGTTTCATGCTACACCTTAAGTTTATTTTAGAATATTTTTAGCCTATGTTCTCCCTCCTTGACCTTCCTAGTTTGCTGAATGTTAAAAAACAGAGACTATGATTCATTGGCATTTCAAAAAAAAAAAGTCCAGTCTAAGGCTTATATATCTAAAAAGAAGCCACAATAGGCACGCCTTCAGGCTGTCTAGTGAAGTGGGAACAGGCATGTGCTCCAGAGTAAGGCTGCCTGGGTGGAATCCTACCCAGAATGCACTGATGTTAACCTCACCTCTCTCAGCTCTGGGTTTCTCATCAGTACCATAGGAATGATAATAGCAGGGACAATTAAATGAGATTAGGCACTTAATGGAATGCCTAGCTCAAAACAGTCCTTGATAAATGGGTGCAACTCTCTTCTCACTACCCATTTAACAAAAGTGCTCCTAATATCCTTTTGTGTATTTGGGTGACTCTCACTTAATGTTGGAGAAACACATTTCAGGACCTAGAAGTACCTCTGGTGACCAGCAGCAGTGCTGGACACTACATACTCGTAGGAGAGCTTTCACCAGGCCTGTCGTCTGAGTGTCTCCCACTGCCCAAAGATGAGCGTGACTCATGGGCCCACAGCATTCCTCTCCAGCACCCACAATCATAGAGCAGGAGTGAGGATTGTGAAATACAGAGGAGAGTAAGTTCCTGGCAGGGGAGAGGCAGCTGTCCACTTCACTTGGCTCCGTGACCTTCTGACACCATAGTTTAAAGAGCTCTGGGCAAAGTTTCTCACATTGGTTGCAAATGACCACGCGGTATTTATGAAATGGTAACATCACGTATCTGCTAGTGCCTGCTTGTGTGTGGCCCTGTCTGGGGGACAGGCCCAGTATGTGCCCTCTGATGATGCCATTAACAGTTAGGTGTGCAGGGGCCTCAGGCGTCCTCAGTAGCCTCGAGCACTTTTTGATCAGGATGGTAAAAGACAAAGGTCATTTGATTAACACCAAAAAAAGAGGAGCTGTGTGTGCGTTTGTGTGTGTGCACACATGTGAGTGTGTAAATGCTCTGGCAGCTTATAATTTAAGAGGAATTATAACCAATTTTATTTTAGGCATGTCCTTCCTTCCTCCTGGGGAGAAAATATGTCACTGGTGTTAGCCAAATTAGGTGGGACCTCTCAAGTTCTAGCGTCATCCAACAAGCTCCCACAGGAGGAAGTTCTCAGAAAAAAAGCATGAAGGTTTTCCATAGAATTTTAAGTTGGCTTTGCTTTTACGGAAGGCATTCCCTACTCAGCGTAGAAAAATCAAGGTGGTTTGGAAGCTGTATAACTCAAGCACAGTGACAGAAACTCATAGTCTGATTAGAAGTTCTTTTCAGGTAGCTATACACATATGGTCTAAAAACTCTGACTAAAGAAAAGCTTCATGGTACAGTTTAGGGAAGGCCTGTAAGCAGAAAACTGAGCCGGAGACGCACAGGAACAAACGTCTAACCTTCCAAGAGACAAAGAAGTAGGAAACACTGGAAAAGTCATTTGCCTTTAGATGCCCTTTGCCCAAAGTGATGGGGCTGCAGGTGGGACCTCCCAACAAAAAGGAGCATTACCTGTGAAGCCTGGTGAGCAGACGCAGCTGTAACGATTAACTCCATCCATGCAGACGCCATGGACACAAGGGTTGCTTGCACAGTCGTCAAAATTGATTTCACAATTCACACCTGCAAAGACAAAAGCCAAGTGAGCCTATGCGATATTACCACAGAGATACCAATGGCGTCTGCGTGTAACGCTGGGTGTTAAGATCTAAGCGCATCCAAGCAGCCCTGGGGAGAGGAAGGCAGCAGCCCTCAAACTGCAGTCCGCAGGCCCTGTCAGGGGACCATGAGGTCAGAAGGATCCTAGTCACCATCCCAAGTGATGATTTGCCTGTTTCACTGTGTTGGCATTTGCACTGATGGTGCAAAAAGAATGGGGTAGGAGTGCTGGCAATTTAGCTGGAATTAAGGAAGTGGCACCAAATGGTGGCAGCGGTCACTGTATCCTTCACCTCCATGCACTCACAGTAAAAACCAAACAGAAAGACCGTTTCGCTTAAGGACGACTTGGGTGAAGCAGTCGAAATGATTGACTTCATCATTTTACTATATCTTGATCCTGGAATCTACACTGACTGTTCTGCGTGATGAAATGGAAAGTACACGTAAAGCGATTCTGTGGCGTCCGAAACACAGGGTCGTCTCCAGGAAAAGCAACTGTGTGACTGGGTTTTGAACTGAAGCAGTTGCTTTTTTCACGGAATCCCATTTTAAAGGAAAGAAAGACAGACAGACAAACCAGGGCTATTCAGACCCAAGGAGTTAGCTCACAGTCAGTGAAAACAGGCAAAGCTGTCATTTCAAGGAAAACAACTGACTGTATTGTGCTCCAAAGATAAGATTTAAGTTTTCACATGTAAATGAGAATTTTGGAACTTGTACCCACTACTATAAGCTTGAAACTGACAGTCACTATTCTGGGCTAAAATTCAGGATAAATTCTGGGCTACAGTTCAGAAGTCTAGTAACTCCCTCCTGGAGGATGCTGCCTTCCTCCCTGCCTATTTCCCAGAGAACTGCAGAATTTGGCGATAAGAAATGTTGAATTGAACATATGGGTACGTAAATGGTAGGGATATGCCAATCACATTGTTATCATTAGTTTGTAAAAACACTCATGGTTTTTCATTATTTATTTAACATGAATTTAGTGATGCTTTTTAGGTATCATAGAAAAATACTTTGGAAGTTTCAAGAGTCTAAAAATAAAGCCTGGTAATAAGGGTTGTAAACTAACCAAAGAAACTTCCATGACAAAATGCCATAATTTTTATTCACTCACACTTCGTATTAACATTTATTAATAACACTGTATTAAAAATGTATGGAGCCATTATGTGCAAAGTATGCTGCACCCCACTTTACATAACTTTTCTCCACACTTCTCCCTCAGCCGTCAAATCAAGTTGTGTTACATCCGCTTTATCACGACTTGCACCATGACGGCAGCATGGCTGGGATGTGAACTTGGATCTCTGGACGCTACGCGCTTCATCACACCACAACAGGTTACTCCATGAGTAAGGAGGCTGTACTGCCTCGCTGGCCACAAAGGAGACTAGAGTTTCCATACTCCTTGTATATAAGTGGACCCCTTTAGGACATGTGTCCAGCCCTTGGCTGACAACCCCCATTTACCAGCGTTCGACCACACAGGCCCCAGAAAGCCACGGTGGCTCAGTGTGACTCCATCCCCAAGGCCATGTTTTATCTGAGCAGGAACAGACACCCAGCCCAAGCTGGGCCAATGAGATGTCCTCACTGGAATGTAGGAATATGACCTGTGTGACCGATGGCCTGCGAATGGCCCTGCTTCCTGCTAATCTCCGCAAAGCCTGATTGTTCAAAACCCACTTGACATCCGTAAGAGGCGTCTTGGGCTTTCACTAAATTCTTTCTATTTCTCTGTTTTGTGGTGTTGTTAACAATTCTTTAAGTTAGTCAAACTGGATTCTGTGACTTGAAACCAAAAAAGAAAACTTACTTAGAACAGTTTCTCATCGTAAGACCAGAGGTGAAGAAGACACCAGAAGTGATTTTGAATAGGACATCTCGCCGTAAGCGAGAAACCAGTTCTAATGAGCACATTGTGCAGTATCTCTTCTGTCAACACACTCAGCCAAACCCCAGCCTACCAACTTAGGACCACATTATGGTGGGTTGTGAATTCTTACTCTAGAACTTGAGAGTCTATTCAGAATGATTGATCGAACGAATCCTTTCACCCAGACCCCTACATGCCAGGTCTCTCTCCACCCATTACAAGATTTCTTTATGTTGCCTGCCACCTCTTTGCTTTCATTCTCCTGACACTCACGGGAATACATCTGGCAGTTTTCTGAGAGATGCTCGGCCCTTCTCCACGCTGCCCGCACACCACTCGCATTTACTTCTTGCCTTTCTAGTGACAGCTATTTACACCGTGCCCGCGCTGTCCTCCTCAGGGAACACACCTGATACATCCTGGCATGCTGATACAATCACAGAGCAAACAAGTGCTTGCTAACCCACCACTCACCCAGGTTTCCAGTATGCTTGTTATAATGGGGATGATAGCAGAGCCTAAAACAGCCCCGCCATTCTAAAGGCATCCATTCAATTGCTTGTAAATCTCTCAAATTTCTTTTCGGACTGCAATTTCTCATGTCTGGGGACCAGCCCGGAAGCAAATTGCTTTTGGAAGGTTTCACAAAGATCTATTCAGCCCTTTTAGTGAGTTATCTAAACGTGGGGTGGGGGAAGGCATTTTCAACTGTGAAGGCATGGGATGTTTTTCATATGCTTGAGCAACTCAAAAAGGACTTTGTTTTCAAACTTGGCATGTACGAGGTCCTGGATGAAGACCAGAGCCTCTGACAAGTTTGAAGAAATGGATTTGGAAATAACAAAATAAAATGAGGACAGCTAACCACCTCCCCCACCTTTGCCCCCTCCCTGGGCCTTTTTCCTTAAATCGAGAATGAGTTCTCCATAAATCACTCCCTGGTATGGGCAGGTTCCCTTCTGACAAGGCACACACACGAGTTAATCTTCCACTAATACATTTTCCTTTGATCTGAGACACAGTGCTTCTCTGTCCATTAACCACAGTGGTGACCGTAATTATTCCTCAAATAAGTAAAACAGAATCCAGTGAGACCTGTGAAACGCTGCTGCCTGAGAAAATAATTCAGCGTTCCCCCAGCAAGGAGCAGCATGCCCTCACAACTCACAAACAGCCCTTCAACCGGTTTCAGGAAACGGCAATGAACTCGGGGATGGCGAGTGGTGAGGCTGCATTCTAATTTACAGTGACCGGGGTATGCTGCAAAGTCTGCCCTCTCCCTCACAATCCCCCACAAACGCCCAAGCCCACTGGAGACAAATGGCAGGCGCAGTGTCACCTTCAAGATAGCGGACTCTGAAATCGAGAGAAAACTATTGGAAAGATGGGGGAAGGAGGGGGAGAGGAAGGGGTCAGACGACCAACTTCATTAGTCTGAGTGCAGCGGAAGTTAAAAAAGAAAAGGAAAAAAAAAAAAGACAATGAAATCAAGCCACAAAAGCAAGAGGTCTTTCTACTTGAAATAATAATTTCAATTTTTTTTTTGAAGTGGCCTGCATCCTTTTAAGGAGAAGACGTACACAAAATCAGCAGTTTTGTAAAGCTACCTACCGTCTCTAATTTCCTCCCTCCGAGATGTTTCTGGCCGTGCTTCTCCGAAAAAAAAGGATGATTTTTTTTTTTAGGTATCTAAGCATATGCCAAGAAGGTCTGAGGCATCTGTGTGAGCTGATTTTGAGAAGCAGTGAAACCTCCAAAGGAGACGCCAAGAGCGGGCTTACCTGATGTGCCCGGCTGGCAGTTGCACTGGTAGCCATTTACCAGGTCGATGCAGCGGCCCTCATTCAAGCAAGGGCTGCTGTAGCACTCGTCTATCTGGTCACTGCAGATGGCGCCCATGTAGCCGGGGTTACAGATGCAGGTGTAGGAGTCAATTCCGTCCTGACATTGGCCATGGTGGCAGGGGTCGGGGTCACAGTTGTCAATGTTCTCTTCACATAACACGCCATTGAATCCTTGGAGGGAATTCAACCAGGAAGGCGTAAGAACCGGGGCGGACACTCAGCGCCTGGACCGAAGTGTAGCCATGCCCACCCGTCCTACCTGGCCCACGCCATAATTCATAGTGCAGCCAATGAGCAGGTAGACGATTTGCATTGATTTAAAAGGCAAGTCTAGGGAGTTGTGCTTAAAATAAAGGTTTTTAAATCAAATTTGTAGAATTCAAATACCTTCTCCTAAACAATCAACGGTTTCGTTGCAGGGATCTTTAACTGCCTCTTCGTCCCATACTGGGCTTCAAGGGGAATAGCTCTAGATACTTTTCCTGTATATGTTTACCTCTGTATTCCTTCTCTCCCACACCCCACATATGGGTACTGTATTAATGGTTTCATGGACTTTGTTTTCCCAATTCTGACTTTAGAGCTCAGAGAACTTTTCTTTATTCCTCTCAACCCCTCCCAGAGTGCTATGCATATACAGTAAGTTTTCAACAAACACTTGTTGAATAAAATGAACAGATTATGAGCATTCAAAAGAAAAAGGGACAAATAAAAGTGTCTTCATTCAACATTACACCTCTTTTAAAAGACGCCAGTGAGGCCTTCCTTCCTTTTAAACATGAGGTCAAGGTTCTTCATCTCTCCTCCGTGAAGGTTATTCTCTCTGAGCCAGAGGAGGACAAAATCTGGAACTTCTCCAACCGGAGACATCAGTTTGTGAGGAGGAAGTGAGCGGTTTGTCTGCTAGGACCTAGTCTAAGTAGGCCTTATAAGTGGAGATGTTCCAATACTACTGAAATATTCATTCTCTAAGTTTATTTTTGTGACTTGGTTGGCTTTTCTGGGATCAGAGAGAAATCATGCACATGATATTTAAAATCCTTGAAGAACCCATTTTCTAAAACAAGAAAAATGTCTTGAATTATATTCATGATTTCTTTCTCCCTTAAGCAGTGGGATAAAAAGGAAATTAGGAAGTCACCTTTTCTAATCATTCCTAGCCCTTCTCTACATTGGTCTGTGCAGAAGCAAATGTGTCACAGGGGATGTTTGGCATATTCAGATCACTCCCAAATGAGAAACGTGGCCACACATTTGTAAATAGATGCTTTTGGATTTCAGTAGCAGAAGTCAGGAAAGAGGACCCAAACTATCCCAGACAGGGCGCTCTCTCTCCTGTTCAGAGACACACCTGCCGCTCACTGCATGAGTCATCTTTCATGCAGAATACCTCTGCCTTGGCACACAACTGCCCATAGATTTCTGGGCCTTTGTTCCATCACTTGCCTCAAGAAACACAGAGACAGGCCTCCTGCTGAGAAGACCCAGTGAAAACTAGCTTTCAACTGGAATTCTTCCCTTTCCCAAAGGACGAAGTCAAGCCAGCTGGAAACCCACCGCTGCCAAAATCTGTCCCAGAAAGACATGGACACCAAGTGTCCCAGCCAGGCCACTATTTTGCCGGAGAAGAAGGCAGGTGTTGTACAGGATGTACGTGAGAGCAGCAAAAAAAATATGCTGGAAGGAGGTGGCTCTACACACAGCAGCCCGGTTACGGGACTGACCTGGTAGGGTGGTGAGAAGAGGGTGGCCTCCCCGGGGAATACAAAGTGAGAAAAGCCTTACCTGTGGCACACTGGCACTCATAGCCATTCGGGTGATCGATACACTTGGCCCCGTTCAGACACGGAGTACTGGAACAGTCATCAATATCAATCTGGCAGACCGGGCCAGTGAAACCTTAAAAGGGCACAGTGATAACACAAGTCAGAGGGTGATCCTACGTCTTCCGGGACGATGAGCACGATGCCCAAGAAGCGTTGGGTGAAGTTGGCAGGGCTTATACCAATGGGTCAGCAAAAGTAAAATTATTCTCCCCAACAGGTAACGGGGAGAATTGGGAGACACTCAGGCCATCAGAGGCAGGCACCTGTGTGTGTCTCTACCTCTGTGTCTTCCCCATGCAGATTCACTTCTAGTTAAAATAGGGACTGAGTGGTTATAGGTGGCGCCCTCAAACGAGCGTAGTATCAGAGGAACTGGGACCTTCTCTCTAAAGAAACAAGAAAGGCTACAGTCCATGGCAGAATATTTGGCATCTTTTCAATAGTAGCTTTGAGGAGCAAAAGGAGAGGCAGAGCCATATCTGGAATAAGTGACTTGTGTTGTCTGTTTCTACACCCAGGGCTGAAATGTCTAAATATAATAATCTCACAAAGGGGTTTCAAGAATATGACCCATGGGGAAAAAAATAAAACCCTGAATAGTGTAAAACTAAGCCTTCTGTGAGGTACGAGCTTTCTGAAATGTACACACAGACAGCGAGGTCATGGGCCATTCAGAATAGACTTGGACTTCTGGCCACAAAGGATTTGAAAGACACACTCACTGACCAAATTCCCCATTTCTGTGCACACACACACTCCCATCCTGAAGGGCTCACTTTAATGACTTCCTCATGTCCAGCCCACACACATTCTCTCCCTCCTCCCTTCCCTGTGGTCAGTCCGTTTGGTGCTTTCAAAGAAAACAGGGGCAGGTGGTAGGCACTTACCAGGCGGACAGAGACACTGGAAGCGATTGACTTTATCCACACACTGCCCATTGTTCACACAAGGGTTGCTCTGACATTCGTTTATCTCCAATTCACAATGCACACCTTTGAAACCTGAACAAAACGGACCACACAAGTGGCTCAGAAAGAGCGAAAGGCATAGTCCAGCCAAGAAAGCACAAATGTGCTAAGATGACGACATCCTCCATGAGCAGGCACATTTCTGCAGAGGGTAAAGGGGTTCTGCCGTGATGGGGAGATAATGGCTGTTAGCTCAGATGAGAACGCTCTGGGACAGCCAAGTCACTGTGGAGAGGGGGAAGCGGCGACCTCCAGGACATGGGTAAGACCCAGCATGCCATCAGAGGCTGCCCCCATTCCCTGATCAGCCCAGGCTCTGCTTTCAGCAGTGCCAGGGCCATGGGCTTCCCGCTCCATGTTGCTGACGACCAGCAGAGTTGGAGATATTGCTGCTCTCAGGGCGCAGGTCAAGGTCAGGAGGGCCTCCTGCGGCTAGAGCAGCTAGCTAGCATCCTTAATGAGGCAAAGCAACCACTGTCAGCCTTCACTGTAAGCTGGGTTGAGCGGTGCTCTCTGAGGATTCAAGAAATGGTCTCTGCTGAAGAGCTCCAGTATACAACTAATGAACCTGTATGCATCACTGTGGATAAATGGCAAGTTCCTATATAATCATGGGTAAAACAAATTTCTGTAATTGGGATGGCATGGTTATTTGTAAAATATAAGGGAATCAGAAAAGCTGCTATTGAAAGGATTCTTGCGGTAAATCCTTTATTAAAGCAAAGAACACTTGCATAAAAACAGTCGCTTCTGAACTTTCCCCTTACATGGAACTGATGCTGACATAGGGGCATGTTTAATTCGGTCTCCACAGCTCTAAGAAGTCTAACACTGCCTCTCTCCTTAAGGGTCCCCTTGGCTGGGAACCCTGTTTCCTTGGGAATTAAATGCTGACGGAGCTCATGGCACCGCTGAATACTGAATGCTTCCCCACTCCACCCCCCATGCCGAGAGAGGCAAAGTTCAGTGCCTCCTGCCCAGATTCCACACCGATGGGCCCATGTACCTGGCATGCAGAGACAGGTGAAGCCTCCAATCTTATCCAGACAGGTGGCGTCATTCTGGCAGGGGTCTGAATGGCACTCGTTGATGTCCATCTCGCAGCGAGGCCCCGCATAGCCCTTCAGACACTCGCAGTGAAAAGCACCATCTGTGTTCACGCATTTTCCTGCATGCTCACAGGGGTTGCTATTGGCTGGAAGAGACAAGCACCGATTACCGAGACCAAAGCACTCGATGGAGTCTCCACGCATGTGGGCTACAGGTCTGATTGTGACAGCATTAAAAGAACGGGCGCTAATAGTTTGCGTCTCAATTTCCTATTTCCTTATTAACAATTTGATTCATTAATAAGGCTAAGGCAATCTCAACGCCTGTGCGTCTCTACTGCTCTTTTGCCCAAACTATCACTCAGGTAGGGCTTTATATTAAGGACCAAGCATAGACCTTCCATATAGTTCAACTCCTACAAGAGACTATATGGTTATACTGAAAGGTTAGTTGTAAACAGTAGGCATATAACTGGGGAGATCTGAGGTTGGGTGAAACGTGCTCCCAGAGGAACATATGCTTTGGTTTAAATGCTTGCTGAGCTTGACAGACAACATGGGGCAGAGGAAAGATGCCGTGAACTCACCCATGGTGCACTCATCCACGTCTTCGGTACAGTCAGCCCCTTTGTAGCCTTGTGGGCAGGTGCAAATGTACTGCCCATTCAGAGGGTTGGTGTCGCACAGTGCCCCCTTATGGCAAGGATTGCTGATGCACGCATCATCCAGGTGACATAAGAGACCTGGCACAGGTTGGGGCAAGAACAAAGAGAAAATGTCCCTACTTGGGGAAAAGTTGTCTCTTTCACGGAGAAGGGAAAACCTTACATTGGCTCATGAAATCCAATATGGAGATGGAGGCAACTTCCCCTCAGGGACACGCTGCAGCCAGCGGCCAAGCAAAGAGCGTCCACAGACAACCCTGGTTGTTTGCTGCTCTGATTAACCCTCAGCTAGACTTTTCCTCAAGGGTAGAGTCATCTTCAGCCATAAAGCAAAATGGTGAGATGACAGAGATAGGAAAATGGGGCTATCCTTCCCACAGTGCTACCAGACTTGGCAAATAAAAATAGAGGATGCCCAGGTCAACAGGAATTTCAGATCAACAATAAATAATGTTTTACTCTCTGTCCCAAATATTGCATGCGTCCTCGATTACATGTGGCAACCTGCTTTCCCGAAATCATGCTAGCTGCTGATCGTGGGACCGCCAGCATTTCACTAGCCTCAGAAGGAAAAAAAAAAAACAGCCGACTATCATCAGCCTGTACTAGGCCAGCCTTTTAATAGTGTCAGCATTCTTGGCTCAAGGGCCCTCAGGACTCTGAAGATATTACTGGGCCCCATGTTCTGTGCGGTTCACGTGGGAACTGGATTTTCCAGTCTGCAATTAGCCTAAGAACAGGTAAGTAAGGCTTCTTCTACAAAGCTGGAGGCGGGGCTTTGGGGAAGGCCCAGATATGGGAACATTTCAGAACAGCTGGGCACACAGTTCTCTCACCTAAGCTATCTTCTTCCATCACATTCCTCCCGTCATTGCTCACCACTTCTAGAACTAGGAGCTGTTACACTGAGGCTGGAGCAATGTTACCTTGGCAGTCGGTAAAACTCCTCCCTGAGAGGGCTAGTTCTATAGACACTGAGAGCTGAAATGCACTGAAATGCTTCTCCCCTGCCCACTCCTTCTGAATAAATAGATTATTTCTTCTTTCAGTGAAGTCCCTAAGTCCATTAGTCATTTTGTCTCCATTAGTCATTTTGTCTCAATTTCTGAGAAATTAGCTTTAATTTCTGAGGTGCTTTTCAGCCTCAGATCTGAAGGTTGATAGGTGCACCCAAGTCAATTGTAAGTAACTTTCATTTTCTTGGTTGAGATGAGAGCGAAATGTCCTAAGGAAGAAGGCTAACTTCATAACACTTTGGCTAGCGATTACACTTCCACGAGAACAATCCTGAGTGATCCATTCTTACAGATGGTAGTTAACAGGACACAGCTATCGGGGTGAAAGAGAAGGAGGCAGAAAGCCCGGTGCTCACACTGTCCTCCTGCTGGCCTTACCTGCCTTTCCTTCTGGGCACATGCAAGAGAAGGAGGCCACGCGGTCAATGCAGGTGGACCCCGCCGTGCAGGAGGCGAAGGCACAGTCATCAATGTTCTCGCTGCAGTCATCTCCGCTCCAGCCATTAACACACACACAGCCGTAGCCTCCATTGCGGTTGGTGCAGGTGCCCCCGTTCTGACAGGCGTTGGGTTGCAGCAGGCACTCGTCCACGTCCTCGGTGCAGAACTGTCCTTTGGGGGGAAACGTGCCTTGGATTAGGGCTCTGCAGTCTCAAAGGGTTCGTACCATAGCAGCCCCCACACATTCTTCACCCTTGTGTGACGTGCCTGAATTCAGGCAAGCAGCACTCCCAGCTGATCAGGTCCTTACAGAAATTGTAAGGCCACCTTGAGCCATCCGAGTGACATTTATTCTAGGCAATGCATTTAAAGAAGGGTAGAGTTGCCAACCCTAAAAACTCTGACAACATGAGAAGTTAGCCAGCCTATCAAAGAGAAGATGTCTTTTAGGATCCTTGACTCAGTTAAATTCCTTGGGACCATGAACATATAACCAAGAAGAGCAAGGAGAGAAGAGCCTAAGAGATGAGTAAGGAAAGTAATAATGAGAAGGAGCCTGCAAGTCAAAATGTTCGGGCAATTGTCCCACATCTTGACTGTCAATGTCAATATCCTGGTTACGATATTGTATAGTAGTTTTGCAAGAGGGGGGCTTGGTAGAGGGTATAGGGTGTCTCTCTGTATTAATACTTATAACTGCATGTGAAATGACAATGATCTCAAAATAAAAAGTTGAATTAAACATGAAAGGAAGGGCAAGCCAAGGTAGAGAGGAGATTAAGGGCAATAAAAGCCATGGTACAATATGGATGTGAAACACGCAGCCAAGATAATGAGGCTGGAGTGAATTGTGCTCAGCTTGAGGCAACCAAGCTTTAAGGATGCGGATGTGCGTAATAAGACGCGGAAAGTCACCCAATGCAGTAGAAGATGGAAAAAGGATCGGTTTGCTCTGCCTGTAAAAGAGCAAGCTGGGGGATGCTAACCGTGAGGCCACGTGTGGACTTCCTGCAGCTCACTAAAGGGTGGGGGGCCGTGCCAAGGGCTCCCAGGCCCCATGACAAGGAACAAGGGCATGTCTGCAGCTGACAAGCAAGGCGCTTGTGATTAAGGAGGAGGTGAGTGCCAGGCCGGCTGAACTGTAAGACACATTGATGAATTGGTCTTATTGGAGGTTTTCCAATACCAGTTTAGAGAGCCATCAAGGGGAACTCATATTCAGGTCACCTGAAGTTTTGAAAACCCAACCCAACAAGTGGCTGAAACTCAAAAAAAAAAAAACCCCTCAAGGTATCCTTAATTCTTTCTCTGTAAAAGAACTCAATAAATAATTCAGAAAGGCATCCTGACAAAGAGGCCTCTTAATGAAAAAGCCCATGACGCTTATACTCAGAAAATGCCAAGGCCATCCCTGGTCCCCAGAATACCTGACGATAATTCAACCAGCTCAAGTACTTTCAGAAAGCCTGCGGTGTGCCCAGCGTGTAGCCATCACTGGGAGCAGAGGCTAGTTGTGCCTGATTTAGCCTGACCACCCATTCTTTACTTCCATTATTACACCATTCCTTACACCCATATTCCACAGCCAACACCACTCTACTGCACTTATTTAATTGCACATCTCTTTCTCATCACTTGGCTGCAAGCAAACTGAGTTCAGGAATATATATATATATATATATATATATATATATATATATGCCTCCTGGGCATAGCTGACTCACCTAGGATGGGCATCTGGTGGAAGTTATATGACAATGTGTCTCTTTTCCAAACTTTTGGACTAGGGACCCTTTGCCACATGGACCAAAAGGAAGAAGTGGCTGGTCTACAGAGAAAGCGCTAAGGGCGAATCAGAAGTGCACAGAAAAGAAACAGAAGCATGGCGCATTCAAGGTACTGGTTCTAGTCGTTCCTGAAGCCCAACTGCTCCTGAGTCCATTTAGAGACACAGCTATTCAGAGAGAGGTCCCTTCCAGTGGGTTCGCCTGATTTCAGATGGGGATCTGTCAGTTGCCAC
>NW_017731597.1:1797826-1799617 GCF_001890085.2 Hipposideros armiger
TGAGTGAATGAGTGAGTGAATGAGTGAGTGAAGGAGTGAGTGAGTGAGTGAGGGAATGAGTAAGGGAATGAGTGAGTGCATCGGCAGTCATGATCCCCAGGGTAGATGATGTCATTTATTATAGAAAGCTTTGGCTCCCTTTACTGCACTGGCAAAAATGCTACCTCAGGTAGAGCCAGACGTGTAATTAGAATACAGGTGGGATTTAGAAATAAAAACATGACCTTGAAGTAGGTGAAGAGTTGCTGTCATCTGGAAGTCACTGAGAGCCTGGTCTCTTACACTTACGTTAACTCAGATATCTGCGCTATACTCGAACCAGAATGACTTTTTGAATGGGAGCAATTCAGATGTTATTTTTCGTTTTGACTGGCTCAGTGATATTCTGAGCATAAGACACTTTGTTTAAAAACATCTTGTATGTATTTCTGATGCGTGATAACCCCCAGACACTTAAATATTGTAGTCAGACAGATGAGGTAAATAAAACAACGGCTGGAAATTGGGCACTCTTAGGAAACGAAACCAAAGTCATCGATTGCCTGCTATGAACCAGGCATTGTGCTTGACCTTTAACAGAAACGATCTCATTTATAGTTGAGAAATCAGGCTGTGAGAGGTAAACTAACTTGCCTAGTGTGAGGTTCCCTGCAGGAGCTGGGATGTGAACTAGAGCTGCCTGACTCTAACATCCTTAACTTTGAGGTGTGAACCTGATCGAATCAACACCACCTCTGAGTATCTCAGCTTGCCAAACACACAAAGGCATCGGGAAGTGGAGCGGATGAAGAAGGCGGGGATTAAAATCATGACCCACACAATCGGATGCCTGGGAAAACTCTTGATTGCAAACTATTATCCAAAAATCAAATGTATGTTTGGGTGCAGTTCACTAGTTCTTGAATGAGATCGATATGTGAACGTGAGACACCTTCACAGAACACCGTAGGACTGTATGTCTGTTAGATAGTTTGTTAGAGAGATCAAATCTAGAGGCAAGAGCATACTGGCATATAAGTAATTTTATAGAGACTGGATCACTTTTTTCTACATTTCAGGCACATTTCTCCAGAACAACAATTCCTTCCCAGGTTCATTTCTGTCAGAATTCTCTTCTCCTCCTCATTCCAGTTCTAGCAACCAGTTTTTAAATGCAGAACATAGTAAACAGTAACCCAGGCGGCCATGACAATTGCTTGTTCAAAAGTCCCCTGGAGAATGTCTGCTAGGAGCCTGTACTTCCTGCATATCATCACCCTCTTGGCCCAGGGGGAAACCAACGCCGAAGCCTAAAGCTAAGAAGCAGGAGGCTCAGAAAGGGGAGGTAACCTTCCCGAGGTCATCAGCCATGAGTGCGAGCACGGGCTCCCACTCACACCCAGATCAGCCTGACTCTAAGCCTGTGCCTTTTCGCACCACAGCCGCTCAAGTATCCAGCCCCACAAGTATCCAGCCCCGCATTTGATCAACAAGATCTGCAGACTAGGCCCCTGATCCTAGGGCCTTTTTGGATTGTTTTTTACTGGTATTTTTATTTTTAAATTAGTTTCAGGTGTACAAAACAACATAATGAGTAGATATTTACACCCCTCACAAAGTGATAACCCCACCAAGTCTACTACCTATTCTGACACTGTACACAGCTATTACAATATCATTGACAATATTCCCTATGCTGTACTTTACATCCTGTGACTATATATACATATATATATATATATGTATATATATATATATATATATAGAGAGAGAGAGAGAGAGAGAGAGAAAGAGAGGGAATATATGATAGAT
>NW_017731597.1:1799640-1845718 GCF_001890085.2 Hipposideros armiger
AGAGAGAGAGAGAGAGAGAGAGAGAAAGAGAGGGAATATATGATAGATTATATATATATAAATATAAATATATACACAATGATATATATATATATATATATAGTGCTTAAAAATGTGTACAAGTGGACACTTTGGTCAGCGTTGCTCAGGCAGTAGTTTGCTGTCATCAGAAGTGTCTGGACACTGGGTGGGAACCACTTTGAGCACCTTTTATAATTGCAGAAATCAAACGTGACTTGTATTATCTTTTGTTATTGGTATATACTGAGTATCACAATTTTAATACAGTTTTCCTTTCTTAAAAATGTGTATACTTTTTTTGGCCCCTCTGTATAATTATATATATATGAAACTAGGTGTATATATATTTTATATATATATATATGTATATATATATAAATATACTATATACATAGTTGACATTCTAGTTGACTCATTATAGTTGACATTCAAAATTATTTTGTATTAGTTTCAGGTGTATAGCACAGTGGTCAGGCATCTACAGAGTCTATGAAGTGATCGCCCCGGTAAGTCCAGTGCCCACCTGACACCCTATCTAGTCTTTACAACATTATAGTTACCGAGATCTTAGGGTCTTACAGCACCCTGAGAAGGCACGGAAGCATGAAACAATGAAAGGACACCCTTGGCAGAAATGAATAAAGGCAGGAGGTCACTAAATATTGAAACAGCAAAATTTCTTGGTGATCGTCTAGCGGAGTTGGGTGCACTTAGGTCACCCAGCTCTTTTCACTACAGCCTGGGCCGGAGGGAGATGCTCAGTGAGGGAGGTAAGGCTAGATTTTGAAGATGTCAAAACGATTGAAATGTGTATTTTTTGTCTGGGGTTTAAAAGGAGGAAGGTTGGAGACTGTCAGAAGCTTTGAGTTCGACTATGAATTCTGAACTTGATACAACAAGCAAAGGGCAGTTGCTGTAGGTTCATGGGTGGGGGAAGACATGATCAAAATCAAAATTGCCTTTGAAGCTCAGTCTGCCAGTAGAATGTAGGAGGGACTCAAAGCAAATGGCTTTCTGTTAACAGGGAGAGAAGGCGCGATCACCAAGTTACGAGCTACCTAGCATATAAAAGCCTCCAGTGAAAATGGAGAGCTGTGTTATGTCCATGCCCCACCAAGCTACTAAATCTTCCCTTCCCAGCAAGTCTCAGCATCTGTCATCGCCTGTCTCAACACACATGCTTTGCTGGTACACTCCAAACACAACGTTGTACAAAGCTCAGTCAGGCAAGTTTTTGAGGGCTTGAATCATCTTTCTTAGTAATCTCACCTCCCAGGGGCTGCCACTGCACAGTGGGACTAAGGCGGTAGGCTTTTAGGCCACTCTCATTTTCTGTGTGCCAAAGAAAAAGAAATAACTTGTTTTTAGAAACTACCTTTTCGATTGCCACCATGAGCCTAGACGACCTTGGGATGACATGTCACACTACCAAATCCTTTGCTGGAACCTTAAACGCTCAGCGCCTACTGTAGCTACTGAGAATTTTCTGGCTAATAGTGTCACCTCATAAATCTGTCTCAACTCCGTATCTTCCCTTCATATATTTGACTCTCACCATGATGGCTTACTGTTGGTTCCTTGAACATGAACTTCTTTCCTACCTCAGAGCCTCTGTATATCCTGTTTTCTCCACCCCAAATATGCTTCCCCCTCTTATTTTTCATCCTTTGACCTCTTTTACAAGTTAAGTAGATCTCCAAATTCACACCTCCCCATTTTTCTCCATCGTTGCATCTATTCTATTCAATCCATTCTACCATTTATCAAAAGTTGTCATTGTACATTTATTCTTTACAGTTTCTGCCCCTATCAGACGATCATCTCCATGAGGACAGGGGCTGTGCCTGCCAATCACCTCACTTTACATGTCAGGCACTGTACTAGGCACTGGGGCTCAGTGGTAACCTAGACCTTAACTCTAATCTAAAGGAGGAAACTGGGACCAGAGAGGCAGAGTGACTCGTCCACGTGTGCACAGCTCGTTGGAAGAAGAATTAAAAATAGATCAAATTAAAAATGGAAATTGTTAAGTGCTGAAATGGCTGCTGGGGTTGTGAGGTCACGGCCCATCATGTTAGCTTTCACAATGGGGGAGGGGACTCTGAGCTGACTGCAGAGGGGACAGGGCAGGATTGAGACACACAGGGGAACAGTGAGGTGCCTCAGCAGTTCTCCTGAGGAAGATGACACTATAAATCACCGTGAGAAAACTAAGTATGCTGAATTAGCTTTCCGGGAGTAGGGTCACTTTCATGCTCGCCTTTTCTTACTGCCCCGTCTGAAAACCACAGGCTGGTTAACGTCATGGGTACAGCTGTGGCAGTAGCTATAACACAAGGAACCCAAGAGGACTGGACTAAAGTGGAAGCCATGCCCTGGGCCTCGTTAGCATCAGGCTCTAGCCCAGTGAGGCATGGACCATGAAACGGACACCATTTGCGAGCTGCAATGCACTGGGATACAAACAGCCCACTGCGGCTTTCTCGCGATACCATAAACAAACCATCAATCTCACCTGGAGTTACAAGTGACTGAGAAGAGGAGCGGGGGGAAAAAGGACAAGAAACGCTCACTGAGCCTTAGTGAGTTGGGAAGAAGACATCCTCACCCTTCCTCGTCATCTCTCAACTGTGAAGCGTGTGGGAAAAACGTTTATCACATCAAGGGCCCTGTGAAGGGTCAACTCTCATCGCAACAACAATCACCGCATGAGAACATATAAAAAAAGAGCTTGGCTGGCCCCTGCCCTGACCCCTTGCTACCTCATCTTCTATGGTGAAATCAAGAGAATTCGGTCTCCAATGGAGCCTTCCAACCAGCAGGCCCCCAAGCTGCTGAGATGTGGAATTTCATCTTTCCATAGCAGAGCAGACCTCTGTCCTACAAAACCGTCTCCTCCAAACAGGGGATTTTCCATTCCGCTGCTGACATGAACGAACACAGGACACGCCTGACTATTCTGCTGCCTGCTGGGACAGCAGCTGGTTGAAACTCTGTATAAATACTGGGCTGTCTAATGAGAGAGTGCACGCATGCACGAATACATAAGCACACCAATGTGTAGACGAGGCCTGCAGTATGCAGTGGCTAAGGGGTCGTGGAGGGGTGGGGGGCACACATTCGGAGAAATGCACGCATCTCACGGAATGGTCCCACTAATCCTAGATGCCACCATCTTTTTCCAGATGCCTCAAAAGCCTGGTTCCCTGAATCCTGGTCAATATATTTTCTAGAGTCAGCCCCAGAGTGGTGTGGTTTGTGCCATTTGCTTATTCAAACCCTTTGATGACCTCCATTACACTTAGGATAAAATTCTAAATCCTAGCCATGGTTTCTGCCTACCCCTCTAGTCTCACCTTTGAAACACCACTAGCTCTAGCCATTTGGGCTTTTTTTTTTTTCTTTTCATTTCTGAAAATGATCACAATCTTTCTCCCCATTGGGGTCTTTGCACACGTTGTTCCCTGTGCCTGGAACCTTTTCACCCCCACCTTTCCTTAACTCTTACTCACTATCCACAGATGAAATATCACCTTCTCAATGAGACCTTCCTTGTCTACTGCAAACTCTATTATTTTTGCCTGTTAATATGCTCTCCTAATAACCTTTACTTTTCCCGAAGGCATTTATCACAGTTCAAAACTTTACACATAATTACATGATTTATGTCTGTGTTCCTTACTAGACTGTATGTTCCACGAAGAAATGGGTGGCAGCTCTTTACTTCATCAGTGGATACCCAGCACTAAGCACAGTGCTCAGCTAATAATATTTCTTCAGAAGTATTCAAAAATATGTGTTAAACAAATGTTTATCTGCCCATCTTCTCTTGGGGTTAGAGTCCTTCTAGCCCCAAAATAACAATCATCCCTCAATTCATCTCCCTCATCCCTTCAGGGTGTCTCTCTTCTACTCAGGCTCCCAAACTCTCCATCATCCCCTTATCTACATCCAGCCATCAATACACAAAACTTCTCATTCCACCCCCCTCCTTAGCTGCTGAACTCCATCTCATTTGTACCACAAATTCATCTTGCCTTTTGACCCTAACCCTTCAACTATGTCTCAAGGGTAACTTTCATTATGATGGGTGCCTTCCTTCTTCAACTGAAACCTAAGGTTTCCCTAAAGACCAGATCCCAGCCCGCCCTCCTCCATAGAAGTCCTCCTCTTCCAATCGCCTCCATCTGCAGGAAGGTAAGTAGGCAGAGAACCCATTTTTTTCTTTATTCCCTAGTGTTGCTGCTGACTTCAAACAGTAACATTTATTTGTTAAGCTATTTCTGGATACCAGACACCGTGATAAGTGTCTACACTGATTGCCAAATGTTATCCTCTCAACAATCAGTACAGACCTGGTCCACACTGAAGAAAGACACTGAAGTATCTCAGGCAGGTAAGGAGAAGAGAACCCAATAACAGCCCTAAATTTGGAGAATTGAAGGTGGGTTGTAAACAAATGGGAACTGTAATAATCCAATTCATTGATTCATTCATTCGATTACTCAACAAACATGTATATTCTATGTGTCAGACCCCAACCTACACACACTGGGATTAATTATAATGGTGAACAAAACAGCTGTGGCTTCTACCCTATAGAACTTACAGATAAATACGGGTTTTACAACCAAACAAACAATTATACTAGAGGGTGATAAATGCTCTAATAGAAACACCTTGCCTTGGGAACACAGAGTAGAAGAACAGAGAAGAACTATGTTCTGCAGGTCCAATCGGGGATGGTAAGTTTCAATGCAAGCCACAGTTATGGGACCTAATGACATCCCATATCAAGGCAGTGTATTTCTTGTGACAATTCATTATCCAACACACTACCCCTTCAGATCACCTAAGTCTGTATTAACAATAATGTATCATCCCAATATTAATAGTAATGGCAGCATTTGGCTCCATAGCCTAAGGTCACAGGGGTCTTCTGGTTTAAATATTTCTAACGTTCTTTTTTGCACTGCTATGCAATCCAAACTCAGATGAGCCCCTAGTGCCAGAGATTCCACGGTTCTGTAAAACAGAGATACGTACAACAGAATATCTCGGGAAGAGACTCAGAATAATAACCTGCACTATAGCTGAATGCACTTCAAATTATTGTTAGAGAGACTCTATATGCTAACCAGGTTGTGTAAGAGTGTGTTATGTGTGAGAGAGTATGCGTGGGAAGGGGTGGAGTGGGGCGTACTTCAAGCAGAAGGAACTGTAGGTGTATAGGTTTGAATAGGAGAGAGAACATGGCTCATTTGAGGCAATGAAAAAAAAATCAGGGTGGTTCAATTACAAGGCATGCATCAGGGAGATACGGCTGGACAAGGAGTTAGACGCCCTGGAACTCTATCCAGAGACAAGGAGACACCCACGGAAGCGTCTTAAGCAAAGAACCAACCCGATGCAATCAGTGTTTCAGAAAACCCAGTCTGCTGCCATGGGGAGAGCAGACTGAACTCCATCTCACTCTTCCAGGTCAATAGCAACCTCAAGCACAGGGGAGCCCCAGGGCTCCTATGGCCGCTATAGCAACGGGCAAGTCTGCAGTGCATCTGGGGCAAATTTTGGAAGCAGCAGCATCAAAGTGCATCTGGGCCCAGCCACTATGGAGAGTGATGGAGAGCTGTGCCAATGCTGGACGCTCAGAAAGTGGACCCCTGGCACAGACGGTTCCCTGCACAGAGAAGAAAATGGCGCCAAGCTTCAGTCCCCCTGCTAGGAGGTCCACCCTCTGCTTCTTTCCTCACATCCTTGGGTTGCTGGGCTGTTAAACCAATTTTCATGAAGAGCCCCTCACCTCCATGGGAGAAAAAACCTGCAGCAGGGGTTTGGAAGAGAATCCACCTACTCTGCCTACGGGCAAGCAGTGACGATGAGCAGAGTAAGTAAACTGGCAGAAAAACGGGATCTATGAAAACATGCTGCAATATAAAAGATGGGCAGCACACCGCATAAGAAGCAGACTTAAGAAGAGCATACTTGTGAAAAGATTCACTTCTAGAAACTAAAACATTTTAGAAAGAACTGGTTCTGTGCTCTCAAGAAGTTTAGACACATGTAGGTTCTCAAAAGAAATGGAAAAGGATATAGGACATCAGACCCTGAAGAAAGGAGGCAGGCAGAGAGAAAGGCAGAAGAAATATAGATGACCTAGATACAATGAGTAAATATTATAATAATATAAAATGCAGTTCACATAAAAACCAGAATTGGAAGCTACAAAGAAGAAAATGACAATGAAGAAAAATAAATCAGTGTTATGAAGGAAAAGCTTAAGAAACTCTCATAAACTGCAAGGAAGAAAACAAGCTCATTAAAATAGTGAAGAGAGAAAGTTTTAGCTCTGGGAAAGAATGAAGACCTCATGCAAAGATAATAGGTCTTCCTGAAAACACAAAAACAAATGAAAAAGACAATATTTTCTGAGGTGAAACTAGACCTACGTCTGTAGATCCAAAGGGCTCAAAAAGTATTAGGATAAAAAAAAAACCAATAGGAAATCTACCTATACCAATATTCGTTAAAGATTTGATTTGAGAGAGAAGAAAGACAGAGATAGAGACTCACTTGCCTGACATTGAACTTCACTATAATACTCATGACAAGAAGCCAAAGAACAATGTCTAGAAACTTAATAACATTGATTTGTGACCCGATAATTCAATATATAGGCAAGATGCCATTGGTGTATGAAGGTAACCAAATCAAAAGATATTTTTCAAATATCCAAGAGCTCTGAAGAGATGCCAACATGTAACATTTCTGGGGTGGGGGCGAGGGGGAATACTCAAAGATATACTCATCTGACTGAAAAACTAAGTCAAAATGAAGAACTCAGGAATGAAAACTCAGGTATAAATGTACTGGTAGTTAACACAAAACAAACTACGCATAGAACTTAGTCTAAAATGTAAATTGGATTATAAAACAGTATAAATATTAAGAATAACTTCAAAAGAACATGCATAAGATTTTTTAAATTCAATAATAATAATGCAATGATATGAATTTTTAGATCCCAGATCAGATAAACAAACTGAAGAGTGAAGCGAAGACATAAGTAAGAGCATGCTTATTTCTCATCTTACAAAAAAGACAATTAGTACATGCAGTTTCATTTTTGACACTAAAAAGTAGAGAGATGGACTCAAATTCTAATTTTCCCAAACATGTATACCTTAAAAACAAGTAAATACTACACTTGAAATCACCTCACCTCTATCTATTGTCCTCATGGACCAATTTCCACTTCCTTGAATGACTTAAGCACATGGCTTATGTTCTCATTCTTTCCTCTCCCATCTCCCATGAAATCAACATCTGGGTTGAGGACCAATAAGGTCATCTGAGCCAAGAGCGCTTACTTTTCTCGACTCCACAGACCTCCACACCCACAAACATACTCACACTCTGGATCTCATTATAAGACTTTCAGTGTTCCAGTTCCAAGATCTCAAACTTGGTATTTCCATTTTCTGACTATTACTTCCTGTCTCCCTCCTTTCCCATCCCCAACAATCATTTCACCTAATTTATCCCCCATTGAAACTTGCAGAAGTAAACTTCTCCTAAATCACCCAGTTCATTAACCAAACCCCCTTCTAGCTGCTGTAACTCTGATTCTAGGCCAAGGTTCTATGGTTGGTCACACAAATGACATTTCTGTCCCCTATGGATCTCCCCCTTTTTTTGCTGCACCCCTTGCAATCTGGCCGTCTTCTCTCCTTTCTATTGAAACTACATTTTAGAAGACTTTCAATGACCTCAAAAATTCTGATTAGCTCTTTGTAGTTAATCACTTTTATTTGTGTCTCCTGGTTGTCATCCATTCAATAGCCACCATTTGTTAAAATTAGTCCTGGGAATGTCAAAATAAGTAAGACCAGTTCCTAGTCCTCCAGAGGCTGAGCATCTATTAGGCAAGACATGCATACAAACCTGGAAGAGCAGTAAGATGCTACAGGGGCTACAACAGAGGCATGTGGCCTTGAGTTAAGGGTACATTCTTAAAATGTACCCTCTGACTCAGTGATGCCGTCGATAATGGCAGAGCTTCTTTCCAACTCTCACACATCCCCCTTCCTCACCCTCCTTCTTTGGATCCCTTTCCTCATCTATTTGCATAAGTGTGGACATTTCTCACAACTCAAGACCAAAGTCTCTGCTCTTCTCACTCCACACACTTTCCCTTACAGACTTGGTACCTTCCCAAGGCAACCAAAAGCAAGACTCAAATTCTGAATCTCTAGCCCCTACCTCTATTCGGACCTCTGGGGTCTTATTGCTGAATGTTTTCATTTGGAAAACTCACCTCAAAATCGCCATCAACTCTAGCCCATTTCTCCATCTCTGTCAATAGCTCCCACATCGCCCCATTACTCAGATTCAAAACAAGTTATCTCTTCTCAATCTGCCCCCTCACCCAACCAAGTACTTGGATGGTCCCCCATTCCTGTCCATTCTTTTCAAACTCACGTGCATTCATTTCTACTTCCTATTGTGGTTATGTGTAGATTTTTTTTTTATTTCTGCCTAGTGAATTTGATTATTCTTTAAAGATAGGAATTTATATATGAAGTATGATAAAAAATATGGTGAATGTTTAACTTTTAAAAAGTTATCATGGTAAAAGACACAGTACCATTAATCCTCCTCTAAATACACCCCCTAACTCTGAACATACTTATCCCATCATTCTTGCCACTTTCTGAAGCAGTTCTGGAAGTCCTCTTTCATGAGTGTGTTTAGTTGCGCTGTCGTGGCTGCCTCAATGTCCTGAATCGATTCAAAATGTTTACCTTTCATGATCATTTTGATTTTGGGGAAGAGCCAGCAGTCTCACGGTGCCAGATCCGGTGAATAAGGTGGATGAGGACACACTGTAATGTTTTTATTTGACAGAAATTGCCATATACCAGAAGCAATGTATGACACAGAGCATTGTCACAATGGAAGATGAAACCATTTGCCCATTTCATGTAATTGTGTTGTTCGTGATCCATGATTTACAGCACACTTTAAAACACACCTTCTCTCAACCGTAGCTCACACCCAACTGACCGCATCGAACAAGTTGCAACTTGTCACACACTGTTACTAAGGTTCGATGCGCTGCTTCTGAATTGAAGATCCCTGCCTTTCCGTTGGATGGCACTCAGCAGCAGCTTTCACCATATTTTGTGATCACACCTTGGTATTTCTCCCTTGTATCTTTTATAGCATCCAGCATGGTATATCTGTTATTGAAACTACCTTACACCCTTCTATGGGGGCTAGAAAAGCGTGAGTGAAACAGGGTCGTGCCTGGAATGTAGCCTAAGCCAGACACAGGATCATGGACCAGAGGGCAGGAAAGACCCCTCAGACTCACCTCCTGCATTTTGTGGAGGCCTAAACTAACCCCTCACCCATGTTCCCACCCACACAACCACTAATTGGCTCTGAGGCCTCTGGGATGAGGGGGCTTCAGGTTAGCCCTCTGGCAGTCTGCCCAACTGATAGCAAAGTGAAATCGGGGTGAGGGAGCAGAATTCCAGAAAACAGGCTTATTATCAAGCCCTCGCAGCCAACTTGACAGCAGAGACCCTGACAATGGGAGATGCATTTTCCCATTCCCCATGTGGAATGCAAATGAGAAAACGTTTGCAGTCCCGGATATAATGAAATTGTTTCCACTCTCAACCAAAAAGCTCCATTCCTACAGGATTAAAAAAAAAAAACACGCAGAAAAGTGGTTGTGAGAAAAGCCTCATCCTAGAGAATAGTTGATAACCAATGAAAGGCTAGATCGAAATGGGGCATTTAGTTCAAAATCCAAATACCGCCGTGAAAGGACCCCATTCCCAGACAAAAGGAGTTCATGCACCATCTCTGGCGGGATGTATTTGGTGATTTATGCCAAAAATTTTTAGAGAAATTGGAGCAACCAACAGCAAAGGGAGTCGTAAGCCACTCTTTAGGCTCATCAAGCTGTAAAGGAGAGCTGGGAGAAAATGTGGTCGGTTTTATTTGACTCACGTCCACCTAACCTCCATTGTTCCCTTCTGCTTAGTGTCCCCAAACACTATTCCAAGCCCAAGCTGAAATTACATTTCTGGGTTAATAACAAGCACAGGAGAATAAATCACGTCTGCCCTAGGAGTGAACCCAAAACCAAAAGCTGCCAGAGAGGAATTTGTGAGTTGAGCTTAGAGAGGCAACTTTAATTCTGAAGGAAATGAACCTTTAAAGAGAAAATTCAAATAGCAGTCTACATAGACAAAACATTAATCTACACTGCTTTAATTAATTTGGGGGTCTTTTATAACTTTTTTTTTGTTTTATTTTGTTTCTTAAGTGGATATCTGCCAGAGCAGAACTTCTCCCACAAGATGGCTTGGGGCCAAATACAGTAATAGTAAAAACATTTGTGCTCAGGCATCGTCAAACCCTTAGGTATACTTCCATTTTGTAAAGGAGCTTATCTCTATAACAAGATCCCAGTAAAAAAGTGAAGCATTTGTCCAGCCCCAGCACCCTTTCTTTCTTCCACCTGGGCTTCCGCTCGTCCAGAAGAGTGGTAGCTGTTAAAAGCACAAACGAATACTGTTCGAGACAGCCATGGCAGGTCAAGAGGCTCTGTGTTGGATAGAAAACAGTTCTGTCCACAACTGATGTGGAAGCCACACCGGAACAAGGCCAACATGCTTCCCTCGAGTGAGGCCAACCCAAGACGCCCCCTATGGAGGGCTACAAGTCCATCCTCACCCACCCAGGGTCAGAGAGGAGGCGCCTGCACAGTTGCAGCGACACCTATTGACCACCTTTGCATCTAAAGGACTGTTGTCCAATAGAAACATCCTAAGAGACCCAGACGTAGCACTTAGAAAGGGAAAAGGAAACTGGTAAAATTAACTTTAATATTGTATTTTATTTAACTCAATGTATCTAAAACACCATTTTAGCATCTAATATTTAAAACAATTACTGACACATTTTACTTTTTTTTTTTTCATACTACCTCTTCAAAATCAGGTATTTTAAGGCTGTGGCACACATCTCAGTTGAGACGAGTCACATTTCAGATGCTTCATGGCAAGACGTGGCTACTGGCTACCCTATCAAACAGCATGGTCTAGAATCTTCCACATGAGAATTGTTTGCTGAGTAAATGAAAGACTCTGAAAGCTCTTTATTGCAGCATTTATTCGCCCAATACCACAATAAAGTAACTAAGCAATATTGGTCCCATGAATGGCAAATAAAGCCTTTCAAAAAAAAAAAAAAAAGGGAGGCTGTCTCATTTACCTCAAATCAAACCATAAATAGACTTGAAAAAAATTTTGGTCACCCTGAAGTCCAGAACTTGCTAAAAAAGGCCAAGCCATAAAACAAGGCAGCATCTATCAGGCTCTTGTCATTTAAAATGTGCCAAATTGCCCACGTCTCCATTTATTACAAATCGATACCTAGTTTTTCCAGCTGTAGAATCTCGCCTATTCTTTTCCAGCTATTGGCAACTTCATTTCCTCTCCTAGTCGCCAACTCTAACCCTTCCTTTTCTATTTTGTCAAAAGCCAGACCAGACCATGCATGCGTCAACTGTACAGCTGGACACAGTAAAAGGGGTTCTAACAAAGCCGTAATAAGGCTTTCAGGTATAGTGGAAAAACCACCAGACTGAACATGAAACAGTCACTTAATAGTAACCTCTAATCTCAAAGTAACCAGGTAAATTTTTAAAAAGGGAAAAAACCCAAAGAGCAAATCACCATATCCTAGAATAATATAACTATAAATTGAACTTTCAAGCAATTAAAAAGTTCAATCAAAGTCCTTAAAAAAAATTTCAAAAGACAACACAGAGTCAACTTGTTCAGGAAAAAGACCACAGACTTACTCGTAGAGTTCAACAAACATGGATTCAAATGCTAACCTAACCACCACGTGCCTTGAGGAAACTGTTTAACCCTTCTGAATCTCCACCATCATCTGTAAAAAGGATATTTAATAAACTCTACCCCTCATACAGTTATTACAAAGATCACACAAAATAAAACACTGTAATTTGCACCATATTTGGGTGTTAATAAACATTAGGTAACTCCCAGCTCCCAGCCCTATTCATCTTTAATTTGTGTAAAGCAGAAAATACTAATCTGAATTTACAGCTCTAATATCAGTAGCAACAGAAACGCTGCTCCCCAAAGTTTTCTTTCTATTCTTCTCAGAATGGGGAGGGGGCTGGGCTGGTAAACAGCTCAGCTACATGCTACTGAGAACGAAGGTCTGCAAAGCGCTCTAGTAACCAGGGCCATCAACCATTCAACCACCCACAACTCGGTACTTCCCTCCCCACAAGCATATAATAATGGCAGTATTAATATGGTGAGCATTATCGCAGAGGCATGTGGGGGATAATAAGGGAGCCCCGAGGAAACCTAGAGAAAAAGGGACGGTGTGAATGGAGACACAGGATGTGGCAGACCCAGGAGAACTGGGAACCGTCCTTATTGCTGGGATATGAAGGGCTGTTGGGTGCATGAGAAGACTGGACAGGCGGACAGGGCTGAGGCCAGGAAGGACCTCACTTATATGCGGTGCAAGAACCTTGGGCTTTGTCCTGTTGGTGATGGGGATAGTAAAAGACAAGGTTGTCACTGGAAATCAAAGAGCCGGCGCGAGTGAAATAGAGGAAGGAAACTTGTGGTACAAAACCAAAGACCAAGGGCCGCTTAGAATGACGGCCGATCAAAAGAAATAAATGTTGCCGCCCTGAGCTTATCCACCATCCTTTCTGCCATCCGTGTTAGAAGATAGAAGACAAGGAGAACGAAACATCTAAGAAGGACTTGCACACAAAACAGGTATTTATGAAACATCCTCAGGTAAGAAATTTTGGTAAACGATCATTTCCCTGGGTAAGTTCCCCAAGACTGGGCCTTCCTGATTAATATCAAAGCAGGAACCTGAGTGTGGCATCAAAGAAAGATCAGCAATGAAATCACAATATCATTTCATCTTGACTGGCCACGCAGTGCCAGTGCCATGCAGAGTCACGCTCCTGCAGGGCAAGGGAGGGAGCAGATGGGGCCAAGTTCCTAACACATTTTTCTTATTCCACCCAATACTTCTGTGAAGATCGTTAAACAGAGGAAAATTCAAACCTCCCCAGTTATTATTTGTCATGTAGGTAACTTCACAGCAATTTTTAAGTTGGAAAAAAAAAAGCCTCTGAACAATCTACCAAAGAAATGGCAAAAGCTAAAGAGAGAGCATGACAGAAAGCGCAGGGTGTTGGTTGGGAGTAAGGTCCGAGGGTCCAGACACCCAGGAGAAATTCTAGGGGAAGTCCAATTCTAGGCAAAGCCGGTGGGAAAGTATGAAAAAGGACAGTTTGAGGATTAAAAGCAGAAAAGTGTGCCCTTTGAGGAAATCAGGTTATCGAAGTTTTAAACCCTTTTCATCTTTTTTATTCATTGTCTACAGCTCGAAAAAGGACTCTGAATAACTAGCTGCTGCCCAGGAGGGGACGCTCTCCAGAGCCCCAGAAGCACTGGCAGGTGGGACTGGCAGCCATCCAGCATCAAGGCTTCTCTGCTGGGCACCACCCATTGTGGTGCGGCCGTTTCTTCCTCGTCCCATAACTTATTCTTGGCTTTCCACATTAAATCAATCAGTTCCTCTCAAAAAGGCTCACTTCTTAATCACTTAACCAGTTCTTAATTGTCTCCACTTTGAGTTGGATAAATAAACAGAAATTGGAACCAACTGTCTGCATCAAATCACTTCGCTTTCAAACAGAAGTGGAAAATCTGCCTAAGACAACAACATCAGAAACTTCCCAGAGGTTGTAAAAGGAAGCAAGGCCACTCGTCTAATGCCAGAGGCAGAAAAATCTGTGTGTGTCCCTATGTGCAAAAAAGGGACACAGAAAAGGAAAACAATGGATGTCATAAAAATAATGTCATCAGGAGTACCTGCTCGGGCCTTTGCATCATTACAGGACACGACAAGAAGATGAGAGAAAGTTCCGTCTGAACAAACAGGAAGCTCTGAACTCCTGCAGTCTGTCTCTATAACTTTTTTTTAGTTGGAAGAAGGAGAACTATTCTAATAGCCTTTTCATCTAATGATGAATATTCTTTGATCCTACACCAAAACTTGATAAGTTGTAGTTTCTTTTTCCCCAGCTTTATTTGATATACAACGTGAGTTTAGGTTACACAACGTGATGATGTGATACATGTATATATTGCAAAACAATCACCACAATATGGTTAACACATCTATTCCCTCACCTAGTTACCGTGTGTGTGTGTGTGTGTGTGTGTGTGTGTGTGTGTGTGTGTGTGTGGTGAGAACATTTGTAGTTTCGCATTCACGTATGCTCCTTTCCTCTCAAATATGTATCAAGCATCTGCTATGGTCCAGGGAATGTCCTGGCTGCTTTTCCCAAATAACCTTAGGTCTGTCCATAACGCTCTTCTCTCAGGTCTGCCACAGCACCGAGCACGGAGCCGAGTGCAGGGCAGCTGCCCCCGTGCACACAGGAGAACATACACAGCCCCCAGTGATGTAGCAGAGAGGCCGCTCCGAAGGCGCTCACTTCAGGAACAGCCCGCCTCTGGGGCCCAATCCATGCCCCCTTCGGGTCGACTCGCCACACGGTACATACCTGTCCACTGAGGTGGGCAGCGGCAGTTGTAGGTGTTGACCCCATCCACACAAACGCCTCCATTCTGACACCTGTGGTTGGGGCAGTCATCAATGTTCCGCTCACAGGTGCTCCCTTCAAAGCCTGGTAAGGGGAGAACAAGAGGCAACGATGAATCCTCACACAGGACCAAGGGTCTGCTCTTCTCACCATGGGACATGCTCATCACAACAGACCTGCTTCATTGTTTCAGTTCAAGAGCCAGCAGCTGGTCAACCCAGGGCTCGCCATGTGAAAAACAATTCCCCGTCTTCTGTCTGCTCTTGCTTCCATCATAGCTAGACAGCTCAAGTAGCTCATTATGCCAATGGCGTGCTTTCACAGTTACCTCACAAGTATTTCAAAGTGTTTTATGAAATAAAATCCCAGTGAAGATAAATCTCTGTTTCTCTACTCAGAGGACACCTATTCCCTGGTTCCAAAAAGAAGGAGGGGAGGCGTATTAGGTTTACCCCAGCTCCACGCTAGATTAATGAGAAGGACAGATAAAAGATTACCTAATTAAATTTACATTCCTTTTTTTTTTAATCCCTGGGGATGATTGTTTGGGTAAGCTAGGTGGGGGTGGAGGGCATCAGAAAAAGATTAAACTTCAAGTCTGAAGATGTAAGGCAAGCGCCCACCTCACTACCTGTAAGCTCTTTAACACACGGTGAATTCCAGGCTCCGAATCAGCTTCCTCGCCTGTTAAATGAGGCTGATTCTATCTGCTCAGCCCACCTCTCCAGGCTGTTGTCAGGGCCACATCATGAGTAAAGGGCAATATAAATCTAAAAAGCTACCTGAAAACGGGGTGGCATTATCACTAACTAAACTTACCAACCCTTCCATGTCTTCCTCCTCCTCTCTAGAGTTACAGCATTGCTTCCTTCCCCTTGATGCTCCCCTTTTATGAAAAATGAAACTAGCACATCAAACTTCACCCCAACTCCCCACAGTGTGTTCCTGTGTCACTTATACACCAGGCTTTTTCCTTTCTCTCTCCTTGCTACCAAGTACCTTAGCTATTAGAAGAGAAGCCGACCAGCTTTACCGCCAGAGACTGTCATGGAACATTCTCCTACTTGAAGTATAGTATGACTAAGTATTTGGCCTCTTTGAAATGCCTCTTAAGGTTTCTGTCTCTCACTCAAAACACTTACTGGGTCTCACACGAGGCACCGGGCTATGGCAGTGAGTAAAAGAGACAGAGTCCCTGCTTTCAAGGCGTCTCCAGCCTGGTGGTTGGGAAAGAAAGCCATCCACCTTGCTTTGTTCCTTTCTTCCCACAAGCTACTGTGGCATTTTACATCTGCTCTGTTACACTGGAACATGGCAGGTTTCTCTTAATATATTGGCAGTCATGTAAATAGTTACAAACAAAGTGGCCAAAAAAATTACCCAGAGACCAAAGGAAATCACTTCATGGGGGGCAGAGAGGGGGTGGGTAATTGAAAGCTTGACTGAAGAGAATTCTGTTTCTCCTGGTATTTGTTACTTAATCCATTCAAGCAGATGAATCACTAAGTAAACTTGAGAAAGATTATGAAAATTTTTATAGACTCGGGTTTTTAAAAAACGATCCTATTACTCACACATCTGTTTAATCCTACGAACGTCTAACACATGGACCAATGAGTCAGAGAATGGTGAATTCGGTAAGCCAACCTCTAACTCTGATAAAGTGAGGGGCAAACTACACAGGGCCCACGTAGGGGCCCCTGAACAAGAATAGAGGTCTGAGGTCCTAGTCTAGAGCTCTTAATAGAAACATTTTTTAGAAAAGTTAAAGGCAGGGGTTTAGAGTTGGGGAGGGAAATAGGTCTCCTGCCTCCCCCCCCCCCGCCCTTTTTTAGAGGCTTTGTGGTCTGGGGAATGTTCTAGAACCGGTAATGGTTCTCCTCCCCTAACTTGATCTCTCTGGTGACTAAAGCTAAAGATTATTCACTAGGGTGGCAGGGAAGTGATGAAGCCCTTGAAGCCAAGCTATAAGGATTTGAAACTGTGACCCTGAATTTCTATGAGCCAATGCTACAACGAACTGAATTCAGCAACCATAGGCAAATGAAGAAAACAGAAGCATTTCGGCATAACCACAATCTATAAGAAAGAAAATGTTTTCTTTTTATGACTGACTATTTCTGAGGTCGTTCTTCCCTGCCAATAGGGAGAGAGGGAAGAAGGTGGGTGGTTGAAAGGTTAATTCATGGTGAAAGCATGGCCTCTGAGGCCAACCTGCTTGGGTTCAGCTCTTGGTCTGGCCATGCAATGCCTGAGGGAATTGGGCAACATACTTACACCTCTCCTCTCTGGGGGAATTAACAGCACCTACCTCAAAGGGGTGTTGTAAAGATGAAATGATTTAGATATAAAAAGCACTTCATTCAATAGATGGTGTTGGGACAACTGAATATCGACATGCAAAAGAGTAAAGTTGGACCCCCTTCCTCACAGCATACACAAAAATTAACTCAAAATATAAGAGTTAAAATTAAAAAACTCTAAGAAGAAAACACAAGAGTAAATCTCTGTGACTTAGGGTAGACAAAGCTTTCTTAAATAGGACCAAAAGCACAAGCAACAAAAGAAAAAATAAAATAGGTGGACTTTATCAAAATTAAAAATATTTAGGGGTCAGGCCGGCCGAGTGGCTCAGCTTGTTAAGAGCTCGCTCAAGAGTGCGAGCTCTGAGCAACAGGGTTGCCGGTTCGATTCCCAGCCTGAGCTGAGTTGCTGCTGAGCTGCCAACAGGTGGCAGGATGGCTCAGCTAAAAAATATATATATTTAGGGGTCACAGGACACCATCAAGAATGTAAAAAGACAGCCCACAGCATGGGAGAAAATATTTGCAAATCACATATCTGATAAGAGACTTGTATCTAGGATATAGAAAGAATTTTCACAACAATAAAAATGCAATATACTACATAATATAATAATAAAAAGGCAAATAATCCAATTTTACAAAATGGATAAAGGATCTGAATAGACATTTCTCCAAAGAAGACATACAAATGGACAATAAGCCCATGAAAAGATGTTCAACATCATTAGTCATTAGGGAAATCCAAATCAAAAGCAACATGAGACATTACTTCGCACCCACTAGGATGACTATAATAAAAAAGATAGATAATAACAAGTG
The DNA here is from genome assembly GCF_001890085.2 of Hipposideros armiger. Taxonomy (NCBI): domain Eukaryota; kingdom Metazoa; phylum Chordata; class Mammalia; order Chiroptera; family Hipposideridae; genus Hipposideros; species Hipposideros armiger. The sequence continues at coordinate 1,817,488 of NW_017731597.1, forward strand.
TTGGCGAGGATGTGGAGAAACTGGAACCCTCTCAGACTTCAGGTTGGAATGGGAATAGTGTAGCCACTTTGGAATACCATCTGGAAGTTCCTGAGGCTAAACACAATTGCCATATCACCCAGCAATTCCTCTCCTAAGTATATACCCAAGAGAAATGAAAACGTATGTCCACATAAGAACTTGTACAAGAACGGTCATAGCAGTGTTATTCATAATAGCCAAGAAAGTAGAAGCAGTCCAAGTGTCAATTAACAGATGACTTGAATAAATAAAATGTGGTAAATCCAGACAATGGAATATCATTCAGCCATGAAAAGGAATGAAGTATTGATACCTTCAACAACATGAATGTACTTTGAAAACATTAAGTGAAAGGGGCCAGCCGAGTGTCTCAGTTGGTTAAGAGAGCGAGCTCTAAGCAACAGCGTCGCCGGTTCGATTCTCACATGGGCCAGTGAGCTGCGACCGAGCTGAGCTGCTGCTGAGATGCCACCAGGCGGCAGGATGGCTCAGCTGGTGAGAGCAGGTGCTCCTAACAACAAGGTTGCTGGTTCAACTCCTGCATGGGATGGTGGGCTACGCCCACCCACAACTAAGATTGAACACGGCATCTTGAGCTGAGCGGCCATGAGCTGCCAACAGGCGCCCACATGGCGACTGGACTTGGAGCTGAGCTAGCTGTGCCATCCACAGCTAAGACTGAAGGACAATAACTTGGCTGTTCCCCTTCCCCAATTCCCCAATAAAAATCTTTAAAAAAAAAAACCAAAACTAAACAAAAAAAAATTAAGTGAAAGAAGCAAATCACAAATGACCCCATATTATGTGTTTCCATTGATAGACAAATCTATAGAGATGGAAATTAGATTAGTAGTTGCCTAGTGCTGGGAGGGGTTGAGGAGTAACTGGTACTGGGTATAGGGTTTATTTTGTAGTGATAAAATGTTCCAAAATTGATCGTGGTGATGGTGACACATATCTGCGAATATGCTAAATACCAATGAATTCTATACTTCAAAAGAACAAATTATACGGTGTGCAAATTATCTCAATAAAGCTCTTATATATAGTCTCAGAGACACAGAGGAAAAACTGAGGGTTGCTAGTTGGGAGGGGGTGAGGATGAAGGAGAAGGGGAAGGGACGAGACAATACAAATTGGTAACTACAATATGGTCTCAGGGATAGAAAAGACAATCTGGAGAATATAATCAATAATGTTGTAAATATTTTTTAGGGGGCCAGATGGGCTCATGTCTTGTTAGGGAGAGCACTTCATAGTCGGTGTAGAGGCCTGACCACCGCACTGTATTTCTGAAGCTGATGTTGAATAATATTGTATGTCAAATATAATTATATATACATATAGTCACGGGACATGGAGTAGAGTGTGGGAATGGAGTCAATGAAATTGTAATAGATAAGTATGATCTCGGGGGTGGGAGGGCAGTAGATGGGGGAGGGAGGTTGTTTCTGTGTGAGGGTGAAAAGGATAACTATTGCATTGTTCTGTATGCCTGAAACTAACAATAAAAAAATTTTTTTAAAGTGAATATTTAAAGACAAAAAAATAATAATAAAGCTCTTACATCAAGAGGAGAATCACTTGAAACAGTACCTGAGGCACAGTAAGTGTTCTACACATATTAGCTAATATTATTACATATCAATGGGATCGAAGCCTTCTTTGGAGATTATCTAATCGCTGTAAGCTACAGATGAAGAAGCTAAGGGCGACATAGCTGACTTATCCAAGTTGACATGGCCAGTAGGTAGGAGTCAGTACTGAACTAGAAACGTTACCCACTTTCATTCAGTAGGCTCTCTGGGACCTCAGAGTCCTCTTCCAATAATCTGAAAGACTGACCTTTGGTTAAAAGTTCCCATGTCTGAGAAAAACTCAAGGCCAATCAGCTCTCCTCCAAAGTTAAGACAGGATTTATGCTTTAAAAATAGAGATTCAGAACTCTTTTTGGAAATGGCTGGTAAATAAGTTCTTGCAAGAAAGTCTACCCAAGGGGGGGAGGCGTAAGGCTTATGAGTATATGAATAAGTTACAGAGCAATCACTTCTTAAAAATATATTTTAAGATTCTAGGGGGAAAAGGAACAGACAGCTCTCCAGACCTGTGGGTGGGACGTGTGTAGCCGACTTACAGAGAGGCTCACGTGACCGGACTAAAAGGAATCCACTGCTTAAAGCCAATTCCTGTCCTTAAAAGGCCAAAAGGAGAGAAATTAAACTTAGAAGGAACATTTTAAGACAGTGCTGTTATATATTGGGTTGTCGGAAAAGTCATGACGTATTTTTCCTATGTTTTTCATTGCAAAAATGCGTCATGAACTTTTCTGACAACCCAATAGAACTGTGGGCCACGTAACTGATAAATGATGACTGCGAAGGCGGGGGCAAAAAAGTCTTTTGAGCAAAGCATCTCTCAGAAGAGCATCCATCTCTTTCCATTTTCAGATCTGGGAGGTGTGAGGGTGGACAGGCTTGGTGGAGGGGCAGAGAGCTGAGGGCAGAAAGGAGAAGGTGAGATGACGCACCCGGGATTCTCTCAGACCAGGCCGAAAGTCCTTAGGGGAATCTTCAGTGCACAGGGATGAAGGAGTGAGGAAAAAACCCAGGGGTACCTGGGACAGGACAAAGGTAAAAGGTAGAGTCTACACGGCTACTTTCTCACCCCCACCCCCTGGGAAGAAGCCTATCACAAAAGCAAGCTGGTCCCATCTCTGTCCAACTGGCTTTCTTGGCACCCATCTTCCATCCCCTGAATGGGCCCAGATGAGCTCACTGGCCCCCAGGACGGCCTGGGTGCTCACCATCAGCCCCGCCCCCCTCCCCACCCACACAGGCTGCTCCCACCTGCTTCCCTTAATAGCTCCCTAATGCTCGCTCCTTTCCTTTCTCACTTTATCACCCAAGAAGTCACAGAAATGAATAAGGGGACACAAAAGAAATAAGTTCAGTACACTTAAAAAAATTATAGAATATAGGAATTCTCTATCACATTCAATGCATTCATCTGTCAAATATTCACTGAGTCTCAATTTTGTGCCAGGTATTAAGTTGGGTGCTAGGGGGTAAAAGTGAAAACTAGAGTGTCTACTGGGAAAAATGAACAAATAAACAATCTGTTTGATAAGTGTTCTGCTAGAGGTATACAGGTTGCTAACAGACCTTAAAGGTCTCTCCTCCCCAAAGGGGACGGGGAATGGAGAAGGCATTTCAGTGAAATAGGTGCCTCTGCGCATGGGCCGAACTATGGAGCATGGGAGAATGGGAACTATTTCCAGGAACACTGAGGAAAACTGGACTTGGTGCCCAAGCCAAAGGAGCTGAAATAACGCACCCTGGGAGGTGGCACGATGGCGCCCGCATCTGTTCCAGAAAAACCTGCCAAGATATGATTAGGAGAATACCCAAGAGAACATCACATGCCCCTGTGTGTAAGAATGCAAGAAGCAATTATTCCTACCAGGTTTTAAGTTCGGCAACAACAGAGCAGACACAAAAGCCAAAAAACGTGCTGAAGCTTTAGTTCGATGATACAGGGATAGTAAGCATAACCGGCTTGTGAAGGAGAGGGGTGGTTTACAAAGGATAAACCTTCGTTGTTTGGAGAAGACAGATCACAGCTTTTTATGAAGTTTAAAAAAAATCATGGAGGAATAAAAAAGGTGTGGGGGAGAATGAAAAAGGGGAATTACCCTGAGGACTGTCCAGTCCAACTGTGAACGCACAAGGCACAAGCCAGGAGGTTTGAACACCCCACTGCTTCCTGATGACCCATGCCACTTTTCGAAACATCCACCAACACAAAACCAGCCTAACTCATTCTCTGCCCACTAGTTGGCCTTAACCCCCAAATACTGGGAGTCAATGATTCAGTCATTTATTTTCTATTTTGCTCTTCTGTTAAAATGATTCTGGCCGAGTGCCCCTCTTCGGGGGGACTTCTGCTGAGGACTTAATGTTGCCTCCTGAAGGTCTGGGTTATTAACAGTTGCTGACCTACGGGAAGGATGAAACATGGTTCCTTGGTTTAATTCTATTAGTTCCCTCTTGAATGGATTCTTTTTTTTTTTTCCTTCCCCCTATGGAGAGATACTTCTTTTTTTGTCACCCAAGATGAGTAATTTTGGCACTTTTAATTCCCTCCCCCTGAGTCTTACAATAATGCTAAAATCAACTCTCGGTAACTCTGGTGCCCTTTGCAGGAACAGAACTAATGTAACCATTCAAACGGAACCACGAACTCACTGGGGCTCACTGACGTTCACAGTTGAACAGGACTCTGAAATGCTTCCTATGCAGTGTTACAGAGTATAAGAACAGGAGGCGCCAGAGCAAGTCTAGGATGCGTGATGCCAGGAAGAAAATGAGGGGACCCAGGTTACTGTCTCAATAATGTGACAATACGCTAAACTCTGTCAGTCAACATCTGCGCTCCTATTATGTACCTGGCACTGTTTTTAAGGGTTGCGGAATACCTTCACAAGCGACTTGGCCTCCTGCTGACTTGGTTTCCCCATTTTTAGAACTAGAATAATGATTTTCTTCAAGTAAGGGTGTTATATACATTGAGATGGTGATTGTTATTTTAAGTACCATTTTAGTCATTTAATTATTTAGAATAGTGTGGAGGGCAGCGGAGGGAAGGGGGCAAGGAGAATGGTGTTGCATCATGAAGGGAACTTTCTAGAAGAAAATCATCTCTGGGCTCTATTTTCCTATGTTATAAATAAAGTTAATATTTTCCAAACTCTACCCGGGGCAGAAAAACAATGAGCATAAAAGCTTACAAACTGGGTAAATGCATATTTATTCACAGTGACACTACATCATCTATGGTTTTAAGTTCTTTTTAAAATTTCCTTCTATCTGTTGTCCAAGCTGATGTCATCTGTTTTATAGATCATGGGATCTCATAAGGCAAGGACTAGACTACTTAACTATTTTTAAATGTCTGCACGATGTCATACAGAGGCTGATATATATCACAAATACTATTCAGTCATAATTAGAAGGATCTCTTTTTTCTTACAACAGGAACCTTTTTTTTTTTCAACCCAGACATCTCAAAGTATTTAACAAAAAGTCCCACATGTTCTCCAAGCGCCTTCAGGGGCAGATAGGCGATGCAAGGCAATACAGCAAGAGGCAGCAGCACAGGCCTTGGAAATAACCTGCCTGGGTTTCAGGGCTCGGCCTGCTCACATAGCAGCTGTGCGACTCTGGCTACATCACTTAACATCTCCAACCTTTAGTTACTTCACCTGGGAAAACTGGGAAAATAATACCTATCCCCAAGGTTTCGTGGAAATGAGCTAATGGACGCAGAAGTACCTGGCACCGTGCCTGAGTCATAAAAGGCATTAAATAAATGTTAGTTTTCTCTTCGCCAAATCTTCACCCCACCCCCTCATCCCCAATCTCTCTCTCTCTCTCTCTCTCTCTCTCTCTCTCTCTCTCTCACACACACACACACACACACAGTGAGTAAATCAAGGCCTTGCTTTAAACTACAAGCAGAGGGTAAGACTGAGCCAGGGCCGCCCTGCCAGAGCCCTGGCAGCCTCTCAGCTGCGGAATCCCTGGTTATTTCCTTTCTCAAGGAGGGGACGCTATTCTGGTCTGACAGATCCTTTCCTGGACACACTCTCAGAATTCCCTAAGGTTCTTATCGTGGCTGATGGATAACAATGCAGAGACTAGGGGAGTGAATAATCACTCTCCCCTAGCTAAAAACTTCCTTTATTGACTTCTCAAACTTCCCGTAAGTATTTTGCTGCCAAATCAACCTCTTGTCCTAGGCGACTATTAAAAGTAACTCTCTTGAAACTGAAAAACACATTTAGCCTCCAACAATAAATCACATGGACTTCAATGACTAGCCACTTAGACTAGTAGACGATTAGGACATTCAACCATGAGGATATTTGTAAAATTAACGTGTGTACATTTCTAGTTCCTTCCTTAGCCCTTAAAATGAGAACAGGAGTGAAGAAAGATACCTTTTCAGTTATTCTTTCTACAAGATAATGTTGATGATAGCAACAGTATGTCAATAAAATTTTATTTAGTATCTAGAATGATAGCCATTCTCTGTTCATTGAAAGAGAAACTGAAAGCAATATAATAGCTGCTCCTTGGGGCTCACAGTTAAATAGTATAAAATTTGCTATTATGTGGCAGTGTCTTGTATCACTGTATCCCAAGCCCATACATAGCAGTGCCTAGAACATAGCTGGCAGTCAATACATTTTTACTGAATGAAATGAATAAATTACTATTTGGTTTTATACCCAGGACCAACATATAACCTTTAATTCCCCCAAAAGATCAAACACACCATCCCACTACACGTGAACCATGTCCACACCACCAGAGTCTGAGATTTCCATTCCAAAAGAGTGGCTATAACCACTACTTTCTGAGGCGATCCTGCTTACTTTGCACATTATCCCCCCCCCCTCCAGTTTTCCTTCTTTTGTTTTTGTACTAAGGATATTTGTATAAAAACAGAATCTTTGTTGCTTAGTAATTCATCAGCTCCAGCTGCTTGTGTTCTGTTCCCAATCAAAATTCTGGGTCTTTGGCCGCCTCATCATTTCTAAAAGGAGTGGAGTGAATTGGCCGGGCCCGCCCCTTGCCCCATCTCTACGGCACGCTGGGCCCCAAGCTCCCACGCAGTGCTCCCCTTTTGCTTCTGACGTGGGGTTACGGATGATGGTGCCATACGTAATCTATCAGCGCTCATCCCAAAGTGCTCGCTGAGTAACAGAGAGCCACTCCCAGCCCAGCTCCAGAGTTTTCTAGCTTCACATCAGGGCAGGGTTACCCCAAAGTCAGAGAGGGCACTTAAAGAGGGTTTGAGGGTTCAAACGGCCAGAAGCCCAGGGGAAAAATCACAAAAGGGTAGGTGGGTACATTGAGGTAGACAAGAAAATACAGAGGGTGCCCAAAAGATGTATACACATTTTAAGAAAGGAAAGAAAAAACTGTATTAAAACTATGCTGATGGGAACCACTTTGAGGACCTCGTGTAATGGCAGAAGTCAAACGTGACTTGTATTCATCTTTCGTAATCAGTACATATTATTACAATTTTAACACAGTTTTTCCTTCCTTTATTTTTTTTTTTAAAGGAGAGCACAGCTCACTGTAGCCCATGCGGGGATTGAACCAGCAAACCTTGGTGTTATCAGCACCATGCTCTAACCAACTGAGCTAACCGGCCACCTCAGTTTTTTCCTTTCTTAAAACATGTATACATTTTTGGGGGGCACCCTCTGTATTGTTCCATCAGAGGTGACAGCATAGAGGAAAGCAGATCACCAACCAGTACTGTTAGTTCCGTGTAAAGCACTTTATTTTTCCCACATACGTGATTTCCAATGTCTAATTCCCACCGTGTTCCCTTCCATTCCATAGGCTTGTTTATCGGTTTCCCACAGCGGTTTCTCTCACTTCTTACTGCTTCTCCAGAAAGGAAAACAAACAATTTCCTCAGCCCTCATCATCATAAACCCTGGCATGTTCAGTTACCCTCTGCTCGGCGTAGGCACCACATTGGGGCCATAAAACTCCTCCATCGCCAGCAACCGGTCTCCCACCAAATTCTCACTTCCCCTTTACCCTGCTGGGAAGGGTACACCCTATAGGAGCCGCTGAGCCACACCCACCACCTTCCCTCTGTGCAGGGGGTGCCTCTCCCAGCCCTGGGACACTCCTTACCTGGAAGGCAATTGCACTCAAAAGCGAAGTCACCCGTCTGCCGGCAGGTGCCTCCATTGACACAGGGGGAGGGTGCGCAGGGCACGTAGGGGCTGTCGCAGTGCTGGCCCGTAAAGCCCTGGGGGCACTGGCACTGATAGGAGCCTGGTAGGTTGAGGCAGGTGCCACCGTGCTGGCACTGTCCTGGAATGTCACACTCATTGACATCAGTGTCGCACTTCTGTCCGGTGAAGCCTGCGAGGCATTTGCAGGAGAACTGGTTGGCCACGGTGGTACAGGTACTTCCGTTTGCGCAGGGATGCAACAGGCAGGCATCCGTCCATTGGCACCGCTCACCTGAAGGAAGGGTAACAGACCTCAGGGCTGTGCACAGACATGGGAGTCAGCCCTGTCCTCACATCTCCCACCCAGAGAGTTCTTACACGGAGAATCCCTGAGCTCTCTGGATTTTAAGGGGAGCCCCACTCAGAGCCCCCTTAGGACCATGGGATACAGGCACTCTCCCGGGCCCTTGACAGAGACACAGACTCAGTGGAGCACATGGAGGGGTCGTGGCTGGTTACATGAAGCACAGCTCTGCAGGGTTCTACCAGCCCCTGTGGCACAGAAGGGTCTGGAGTCACCTACTGTCTCATACCTCCTTGTCTTTGCACAAGCTGCCCCTCAGTTTGGGTGCCAGCTTCCTTTTTGTGTGAGTTTCCACTTATCTCAACAACTCCACTTATAAGTCACCACTGCTGGAAGTTACCCTTATCTATCTATCTATCTATCTATCTATCTATCTATCTATCTATCTATCTATCTATCATCAACCTCGCTCTCTCTCCCTCTCTCTCTCTTTCCCTCTCTCTCTCTCTCTCTCTCTCAAACACACACACACACACACACACACACACACATTTGCACATGCGTACACATACCCCAAGTTTTCTGTCTCTCTCCTTTTATTATATCACCTGCCACAATGCCAGCGGCTGTACCCCTGTGGTAGGCTCTCAAATCCTGTCTTTTGAATGAATGAAATGTGTTGATGTTTTCCACACTACATAGTTACTAAATGGACCTCTTAGAAGATAGAAACAAGTCAATACTACCTCTCCGTCCTTTAAACATAACACACATGCATACATATTCTGGAAAATATTTTATTATAATTGTGGTCTTGCTATAAAGGTTGCTTGATGTGTTTGAAGAGGATAAGAATCCCTGGCTCCTGGTATATATGGAAACTCGACAGAACTAGGAACTGTCACGAGAATAAAGGTCTAGGAAGGTAACTCTAGCAGATTCTCTCAGGGAGGGAAGCACCGGAAGAGCAGGAGGGCTCTGACATGCTGGATACTAAGGCATAACTCCAGGAAGCAAAGCAGGTTCTCTGAGGTAGGAAGAGAGAGAGAAAAAACAAAACAAAACTCCCACGCTACTAATAAATTTGGCTATTCATGTAACTTTTTGTTGTCATTAGCTTAAGCTTTTTTTTTATACTAAAGATGTGAGACCCCCCTTGAATTTGTTATTACTCCGGTTGGTTGTCAAAATAAACATACAAATCTTTGATCCCCAAAGAGAAGCAAATGAGAGCCATGACAGTTTTTCTAAAAGAAAGAGGTGACATGAGTACACAGAAGTGCTGTCTGCCCATCAAGGAATGTCAAATCACAGGGGAAAAGTACAATAAAAAACTAGGCACAGCACATGTATCTCGGGGTGCTAAGCAGAGGGAAGATTAAGAAAGTGCTATTTTTCTCCTTATTTTTGTCTTCATTCCACTGAGAGGTAGTTACCCACAGGGGAGAAGAGATTTTTTTAAATGGTGACTTCTGGCAACCATGTGTATCATCGGAGTGTTTGCCTATAACTGAAACAGAAAGGTCCTTGAACTTGGCTTCCCACAAATGTTACGTAGTATAGGCACTAACTTCCGGCCACTGTTTCTTCATCTGCGAGGGGAGATTAGCTAATAAGGTCTAAGAGGCTGTCACAAAACCAAAAGGGTGAACCTGACCTGTGGTGGTTCCTGAAGTGACAGACCAAAGTGGCAGATGTGCCACAGTCATCAGAAGCCCGGAGGACACCAAGAAGAAATCCTTTCAATGGCCAAAGAAGGAGTTTCAACTTGTGGAGCATTTCAGAGTAACATTTTAATTATGAAGAAGGCACGAGGGCCATTTCCACTGGTTAGGGCTAAAATGTTTTAAATGAACATGTCCTCCCTTTGCTTTGTGGAACAAAACCGCTCAAAAACAATAATCAGGGAAAAATGATTTGCTTACCCAGCCAATCTCTTCAGTGACTCATACCACCAATGCTGCCACGGACATGATGGAGATAATGGGTCGCCCTCACTATCCCCGGCCCCTACCCACACCTTTTAATAAAAAAAATACATAGAGCAAGTATTCCAAACAAAATGATCCAGTCTAGTTTTCAGAGTACGTTGTTCATTGTTTTGCTTATTAGGTTTCTAGAACTGTTGGTGGAGTGGGGGACAAAATGGTGAATGGTTCTCCTTTCTCATCTCCTTTTCTCATCTAATTTCATAAATACTTGGGGATCACAGGGACTAAATGCCTACAGGAATTACGAAAGGACCACTAAGACAGAGTTCTAAATAACACTGGGCAGTCACCAATTACAGATTAGGACATTTCCGGCACAGGGTGCACAACAGCATGGAGGGAACAGGAAGTATGACATTTTCAGGAAATGATGGGGATGACGGCGTGACCAGAGCTAGATGCTTATGAGGAGGTGAGGCTCTACAATGATGTAAGGTCTAGGCTGTGACGGGCTAGAGAAGCTGTGTGAAAGAGTTTGCATTTACCTGGTGGAGGATGCAAAGTCATTGGCATTGCAAGCAGGTGAGTGTGTGAGAAGATCTGCATTTATAATTGAAGATATGGCAACGTGACAGGTGAACAGCATGGGAGATGGTAAAGGCAAGGAAGCCAGTTAGGAAATGGCTACAGGAGTCCAGGTAAGAGATGCCAGGGACCTCAGCTGCAGGGTAGGAGGGCGGGTAGAGAAAAGTCGACAGGTGAGAGGTAATTCAGAGGGTGGGTTGGGTGACTGTGTCCAAGGCGGTTAAGGATGAGGGGCAGGGAGTTTGGGGTCCTTGGAGGACACAACCTATCTACATCACTTATTGAGTTTGAGGTACCTGTTGAATTTCCAAGGATATGATGCAATAGATAGTTAGAAATATGATAGATATAGAAATATGATAGTTAGAAATAGATAGTTAGAATGTCAGGGTGGGATGGAGCGAAAAGGGTGACGAGGAGTCATCAGCAAGTGATGAAGATCAGGACAGCTGTGCAATTGGAGACAGAGATTCCCTGTGGAGAGCTACGATGCGGCTCCACAGAGGCCTCAAAACAGCGCTCCAAGGAGCGCAGAAATTCAATGGCCGAAGCAAACGGAACGGGGTTCAGGGAGCCCGGAAAGCCAATGACCTGAGTGTCTAGAGAGAGGGGATTTCAAGAAGCAAGTGATCAATACACAGCACGAACAGCTTTTCTTCTGGGAACCTGAAGGGATTCTGATCCCCAATCCTGACATGCAGCCCTTAGGCGGTCAAATACTGCTGAGGATTTGACCCTTTTTCATTCTCTGCCTCCTCTCTTAAAACTCTCAAAAGGAAGCTAAAAATAGTTGTCTGGAACATTCGAGCTTCTTCCCACAGTGGTAAGAAATGTGCACCAGAGCTGCGGGACCCTGAAGAGCCAGACGTCAAGATGGAAAAGATGCTACCTAAAGGCACCTTCTGAGAAGAGCAAAGTATGGGCCCGCACGCCCCGAGTACCTGTGAACCCGACTTGGCAGGCACACTCATAGTTGTCCTGGCTCAGCACGCGGCAAGTGCCTCCATTCAGACAGGAGGGAGCGGCATAGCACGGGTGAGTGGTCGAGTGCTGGCAGTCCTCGCCAGTGAATCCCGGGGCACACTGGCACGTGGCTTTCCCCAACATGGCCTGGGCCACACACGTCCCGCCATTCTTGCAGCGGTTCTTCTCACAGGGGTCTCGATGTTGACAATATTCTCCCAAGAAGCCCTCTGGACATCTGTGTGGAAAAGAGCAGAGTCCATGAAAACACTCGACTTCTCATAAGTCCCAAAGCACACACGATAATGCAGACCATTCAAGAAAACAGCAGCCTGTGACCTGAGGGGCCTGAAGGTACAACCTGTACGAGTAAAGCTGCCTCGCTTTAGGAGAAGTGTTTCGCGGACTTAACCACATCCTGCCATGTCCCTTGGAGTCTAGGCTGGTGCCAGAACACCGGGTGGTGATCTAGCATTGACCACTATGGCCGGTCAGTGTGACTCCTACTCAAAGGCACAGTGCAGCCGCAGCGCTTTTCATGGATGGACAGGCTGCTGTGGTGGACTTTCCGGGCAGCGCCGTGGCTACTTGCCTCTTTAGATTCATTAACTTTCTCATCTTGACTAAGCCGCTCGACAGGATTAAGACATTCACATGATAATGCGTGGCCTGACCCTTTCATCCTCTCCAATTTAGATGATAGAAAATAGCACGTGTCTTCTCTCAATGAAGCATTAAGCAACAGCAAGTGTTTCTTGCCTTGCTTCCATTGAGACACGGTTGGTCTATACCTAGATTTCCGGGTTATATTCAGGGGGTTGAGACTGGGCTAAAGAAAGAACAAGGAGGTACAGGAATGTGGGAGGGCTGAACAGGGTTATATAGATTTTTTTTTTTTTACTTAAATCAGTTACTATATGAGCAGCAGGCAGCTTTTTTAAACTAAATTTAAAAAGCACACCGTATAACTAAAATAACATAAAAAATATCTAAGGTACCATATAGACACCGAAGTGAAGAAGAAAAAACAAGATTCAGGAATAACATTCTAGGACATTTTCCACATGGGGTGTCGAGGAATCTTTTTATGTGCCACCCATTGAATCGAAGCGTACACCACCATCCCAAATTGTCTGCAGTATTTATGACAATTCTCTCTGAACCGCATAAAAAAGGCACGGAAAGTCTCCATTTTCAGAGCGAAGAGGTTGTTTAAACAGGACCTCTAAGAAGCACTTAAAAGGAAACTGATGACTTCAATTCTGACTATAAAATTTACCACCTGGCTGTCGCCCTAGATATTTGGTTCAAATGATTTCCCCGTTTTACTTTTTGTGGGCTAGAAAACTAAATCTACAATGCTGTTCCACTGTTACCTCAAAGGAAACACACTGAAACCCTAAATCTTCTACCTCGAAACCAGCTCCTATCACAGCTTTCTAGGCCCACACTGGGTCCTGATTCTCCCAACACCCAGACGCCAAGCACTGGGCTCATGTGTACCCCTCCCAGCCTTTGCCAATCATACCCAAGACGTTCGGGTAGCCATTGGTTGGCAAGGGGAGGTCCTTAGAGGTCACAGTGATTGGGAAAGAAGGAGGATCAGATATTAGGGAACTAAGACAGAATATGCCAGAAGAATGACACAGTGGCTAAAATGGCTGGAGGAGAAAATGGAGCTGGTAAGTAGGGACATCCCTGGCCACAGGCTGCTTGCCCCTCCCCAGAGCTGGTACAGTCAGCGTGTTACAGCTCTGAGCATCTTCCTGGGCAGCTGAGGTTAGAGACAGAGAGGCAGGGCAGAGAGGGCACAGCCCTGAAAAAACCAAGGACTGGCTCAGGTTTCCAGCGAGGAGGCGGCCCCTGGTGTGGTCAGGAGGCCTCTTTGCAGTCCTGGTGCTGTGACTTTGGACAAGTTTCTTAACTTCACTGACTATTTGTTTTTCCAGATTTTATATCATTTGTAAGGCTACTTACATCAAGGGGCTGTTGTCAGAATCAAATAAAGTCAAGTTATGTGAATAACCTTCTAGTAAAAAGTTTCACAAATGAAAAGCCTATTTTCTCTCTTTGCACTTATTGAGGAATGTATGATGCATGATTTAAATCACAGCTTGATTTGATAACAGAATAGGTTATTTTCTGAATTTTTTTAAAATTTTATGTAGGGGAGTAAAAACTGCCAATGTAGCATAGCTAAAATGAACCCTGAGCTATAGTATTAAAGGCATTTGCAACTTATTCAAGGAATCTGTTGTGGATAATGTTAAAAACTGTCACACAATTCTCATTGACAGTGACACTTGCTTCTCCCATATAGGAATTACTCACCTTGTAAATGATGGCAAACTTTTAAACGTGGGTGGGCTGTGCCCAGTTTTTACACTATTACACTGGACTATTACACGACCACCACCTCCCCATGTAGCATCTTCTCAGAGAATGCAAACTTCACTGAAATAGCAGCATCATAAACACATAATGAAAATAGAGGGTTCCCAGAAAAACCAAAATGAAATACTGTTAAAGAGGCTGAAGCCAAACAAAAGTATTCCTTTCTTGTCCGTTACTAGGAGTTAAATCTACATTGTTGCTCCTTGTATGGAAAAGTACGTTTCAATTACGATATGTTTAAGAAACCAGTAAAAGTGGAGCTTGGCGAAGTACAGCTGGCGGGTCTGCACTGGCCCACTGCCTGTTTTTCTATGGCCTGCGAGCTGAGGATGGTTTTTACATTATTAAATGGTTGGGGGCGGGGGAGGGGGAATCAAAAGAAGGATATCTCGTGAGACTGGAAAATTATGTAAAATTCAAATTTCAGTGTCCATAAATAAAGTCTTATTGGAACGCAGGCACACTCATCCATTTATGGGTTGCCGATGGCTATTATACTTTTGCATTACGATAACAGGGTTGTACAGTTGTAGTAAGATGATGTGGCCACAGAAATATTTAATATCTGGTGCTTTGTAGAAAAAGTTTGTCAACTCCTGAGTAAGGGGATATATGAGGCCTCATTCTATAAATAGCATCCAACATGCTTATCAATAATGATGTTCATGGGGATGAAAAGAATGTCTCCAATCAGTTTCCACAAGAATATTACACTCATTCATTCATGTGACAAACATTTAGTAAGTGCCTACTATGTGCCAGGTATTGTTCTAGGGCTAGGAAAAATCCTTGAACTTGTGGAGTTTAAATTCTAATAGGAGCAGACAAAAAAGTTAGTAAGTAAAATACATAATTTGTTAGGTGGAGTCAGTGCTCAAAGAAAAAACCAAAACAAAACAAAAAACAGGAAAGGGACATAGGAAGGGATGGATCAGGGGGTGGGGGGCAGTACTTGGTGTTTAAATAGGCAAACAAGAGAAGGCCTTGCTGAGAAGGTAGATTTGAGTCAAGACCGGAAAGAGATGAGAGACACAGCCATGCAGGTATCTAGGGGAAGTGTGTTCAGGACCGAGGGAATGGCAAATGCAAAAGCCCTAAAATACGAAAGAGCCCTGGCATGTTTGAGGAATTGCAAGGAGACCTCGGTGGCTCTACAAAGGGATTTAAAAGCAGAGTAGCAGAAAATAGAAGCGATCTATACGCCTGACGGCGGACCATGGGGGGCCTTCAGGCCACCGTGCGAAGGGTTTAGGGTCTCTCTCTAGTGAGACAATGTTTAGATGTGACAGACGAGTACAGCTGACTTACTCTCCTAGGGCCCATGTAGAGACCACATCTTATTTTAATGTGAAACTAGTCCTATTGTTGGCATAACAATAAAGACTTAATTTCTTATTTAAGATGTTCCAGAGGGCTAGACATCAGCCTGCTTCTTTACCTTAAAAAACGTACAAGTCTTTTAGCCTACATGTGTGACTAAGGCCCATCTCCCCTTGCAAATCCTTCTTCCTTCGCAGCCAAACTTCTACAACTGCAGCCTGGTTTCACGGGTATTTTCCCTGTCTCTTCCATGTGCTTCTTACTTGTCCCTTTGCAATAAAACTTTCCTTCTAATTATTGTCCAGAAACTACGTTCTAAGAGCAACGATTTTCCCCTAGTCAAGTTCAGTGGTCTCGCCCGAGATTTCATCCTAAGGAAAATCTCCCTCCTCTAAGAGGTATTGCTGACCACACCGTCTCTCATTTTAATCTTTTTATGTTTGGTTTCTAGTACTCCCTCTCCCTCTGCCTACCTCAAAGCTCGGTACACATTTAGTCGTGATTGTTTATTCCTCTTCTTCCCCATCGATTACGGCCCCCTTAAAGTTAAGTCTAGGCTGCCCTGTTCTTTCCTCTCATATGTATTTGTTATGGTTGTGGTTCATTTGGTTTCAGAGAACTACCAGCCATGTATCTGGCTCCCAAATACACAGCTCCAGTTCCATATGTTCAGTTTGCTAAACGTCATCTCCTTACCCTAACGTACCCTGCCAATGCTTGAAACCAAACACTTAAAAAGTGGCATCGTTTTCCCATGAGACTTGACTCCATTTTTCTAAGGCATCCATTCATAATCTCAAAAGTCACTGTGGGTTAATCTTTTTAAGTTATATATAATTTATTACCGTTCTGACAACTCTCGTCAACTGAATTCCTACAATACTTATCATTTATGTTCATGGTTTCCTTTTTGATATAAATTCTGATCATCTTAAATGCCTCAGGACAAACATCTTATTGCTGGCTTTTTCCTCACTTCCATCCATCCTTGGAATAATAGAACCTTGGGATTCAAGATATCTTAAGGTAATTTCTACCCAGTGAGATAATTCTTTCTAAAATACCCCTAAAAGATGATTACCAGCCTCTACTTGAATACATGCAGTTAAGCATGGTACCTGAGAAACAGTTAGAATTTAACAAATGCTTGAAATTATTATTGTTCCTGCTATTAAGAATACAGACGCTAGAATCAAAGCCCCTGGATTTCAATCCTAGCTACCCATTTACTCCATGAGTGACCTTGAGCAAGTTACTAAACCTCCTTGTTGTAAAATTAATTTAATAATAATGCCTACCTCATAGAGCTTCTAAATCATTGTAAAGCACTTAGAATGGTACCTAGCACATAGTAAACACCATGCATTTGTTAAGTAAAATAAAATTACAGGCTCACTATTTCAACAAGACAACGGTCTTCAGTGTGGCTGGATCTCACTGTCAGAAAGCTTCTTTCAGATGTCTTAAAATTCTGCCTCCCCTCCTGGGTCTACACCCAAGAGAGCTGAGAACATAAGTCCACACAAAAATGTGTAAAGAATGTTCATAGTAGTAGCAAAAAGTGGAAACAACCCAAATGTCCATAAGCTGATGAGTGGATAAGTAAAATGTGGTGTATAACATTATTTGGCCATAAAAGGGAATGACTATCCGATACATGCTAGGACCTGGATGAACCTTGAAAACATGCTAAGTGAAATAAACTAGACACAAAAGGCTACATATTGCATGATTTCAGCTTCATGAAATGTCCAGAATAGGCAAAACCAGAGACATAGAAAATAGCTTAGTGTACCCAGGGGCTGGGCAAGGGGGCAAATGAAGAGTGACCACGAAAGATTAGAAAGCTTCTTTGGGGGGGAGGGAGAGATAATGAAAATGTTTTGAAATTAGATAATGGTGATAGTCATCCATATCTGTGACTATACTAGAAACCATTGATTTATACACTTTTAAAGGGTGATTTTAGTAGCACGTGAATTATACCTTATTTTCAAAAATTCTGCCTCCCTACAATTCCCACCAACTGATATCCCTGTTCCCTAGAACAAAAAGGAAGAGCCGTCTGCTCTCTCACACGTCGCCCTTCAAGAACTTGAAGATAGTTCTGTTGACCCTTTGTTTTCTTTTTTCCAGGACTCCATGCTTTGAACTGTTCCTCAGTATGAAATTAGTTCCAGATTCCCACTATTTTAGGCGTTCTTCTATACTTAAGATAACCACAGTTATAACAACAGTGACCAACATTTCTGAAGCACTCACTATGAATTATGTATTTGCTAAGCATTTTACAGCTATTATCTCTTTTCTGACTCCCTATAACAGTTATATTATATTACGATCTCCATCCTGTGTATGAGGACCTTGAAGCTTAGAAAGATTAAGATGTCACAGCCAGTCGACAGATGGCAGGGGCATCGGGCCCAGGTATGACTCGTGAGCCTGTGTACTTCACAACAGGCTATGCTGCTCCCCCGACGAGACGATTCCAGCTCATCAAAAACCTCTTTAAAATGCGGGGCCCGAAATGGAAGGAAACACAGCACACAGGTTCCTCCCAGCGCAGCGCTGGGCTGGACCATCCCCACCATTGATCCAGACTCGATGTTTCTCCTATTGCAGCCTACAGCTGTGTTCACTTTTTTTCAGAAGCCACACAAAACTATTATGTGCCACTGAACACACGGTCCATTAAAAAGTCCAGATGTTTCTTTTCTTTTCACATGAACTATTTTTATACCATATTTCTCTCATCCTCTACTTGTATAACATGTTTTTTGAACCCGGTAATGGGACCCGTCATGTGTGCCTTTTAAATTGGTCATGTTGAATCTTTACGCCATGTTTCCTTGATGGAGATAACTTTTATACTTTAGACATAGGAATCGCAGCATTTCAGTGCTGCACCATATTTCCGAAGTCCATGGTCTGAACCCCGATTGCACTGATAAGGACACCAAAGCTAACTGACCTGACCCCACGTTTCTTGTCTGAATCTAGCAATTTCTCCCAGTTTTGCACCATTTACAACTATCTCTCTCTCTTTGCCTAGGTCTTTTCTCAAAGCATAAAACAGCATGTAACTGAAAGTGTCCTACTAGGTCTTGCCCCAAGACGGGCACCTGTTCAGTCAGCCGTACTATCTTACCTGCACCGTAAGCATCGTATTCACACCTCTCCATACAGATAGCCAGGAGGCTCCTTGCCGAAACAAAGCCCACTCCTTAAAGAATAATCCTTCTCAGGCATAACTTTGATCATGTCATTTCTCTGCTCAGAAATTAGCACTAGTGCCCAGCCCTTCAGATCCAACTTCCTTAGAACCGAGGACCTGCTTGTGGGCCCCTCTCCTCCCATCTCACTGTCTTGCTCCTTAGTCATCCACAACTCAAGACCCTCCAGATTATTTTCACTCTCCTGTCTACGGTTCCTTCTATACAACTCTCATGTCCACTGAGACGTATCATGCCTTCCCTATGTCGCTAGTTTATGTTCCTTTCTTCCATTCTTGCTTCAAAGACCTGCTCAAAGACCTACGTCTTCCATTAAGCTCTTCCAGACCAGCTCACCCATCTCTGCTCCCTCCGACAGTAGAGGTGGTGCCACACCACACACTACACCATCCTGCCAGTATATGAGCCATTGTCGTGTCTTTCCTGTGCCTCTCTCAGACTCCCCTGTGATATTTTTTTGTGGGGAAGGGCCTGTTTTGAGACCCTGGTGCAGGTGCCCTGAATACCACGAACACCTGTGTGCCACTGAGTGACTGGTTCCAATGCAGGTTAACGCTCACGTGATGGGTAGTCAGCATCTCAGCCCGAATCTGCTACACAACCCCCGCCCAACCCCACACTGTGCGCTGCCTGGTAGAACACAGGCCAGACCAACCCTACGCATCATCCTGAGGTCCCTGATTATCCCTCAGTCTCCAGGAAGCTAAGCAGAATTACGGACACGGAGGGGAAAGGGGGGAATGGGGAAGAGAGACGGCTAGAAATAAAGAACCCCTGTTTCCTAAGGCAGGAGACCTTTCAACTTTGCAAATCCCTGTTCAACTAGAATACAAGTACATCACATATCCTGTTAATCTGAGTGGAATTAAGACTCGGCCCGAAAAGAAGACCTTAAACAGCTCTCTCTTCTTGAGCTGGCTCGAGCTGAGTTTGGTGCGAGGCTGGAAACATGGCTAACCATCCAAGTCCCCTCACAAATCTAAGGTTCTATTAAGTTACCCCGGTACAATTTTTGGAAAAGAGCCTACACCTTGAATAAAAGTCATTGTAAAAAAAAAATTCTAAATAATAACTGAATAAATCTAACAGCCGCCTTTTGTTCCCCCAACTATGTGGATGCCTGCCGCTTGCAGGGGGACCTATCACTTACTTCGATGGCTCTCCCAGTGACTTCCGCTCACTTCGCCTCCTTCTCTAGCTCACAGAGGAGGCTCTGAATCCAGGGAAGGGTGGTGGGGAAGGGGGGGCTCTTTCCCTATAAAATAACTCCATAAACTCGTCTGAATTCTTCTCTGGTCCATACAGATACACTTATGCCTTTTTCGGAAACAGTCTGCCATTTCTGACATAAAGAGGTCCCCTTTTCCATGGTTATTGCTCAAACACACACATGGCGGGAGAAGGGGGTGAGGTGAAGGGGAGGCAAGGAGGGAGGGAAACAAGGGATTCCTCCTAATGGAACCAGAAGACCTGCCAGTCGAAAGGATGCCCATAAGCCCCCCCCCCTCCATTAAGCAGATGAAAACCAGACCCCAGCTCTCACATGCCACTGGCAGCCTGGGCTCCTTTACACGTAGCCACTTTACAGGTTTCAACGAAGCTGGGCTTTGAATACCAATGCCCATCTATCTGGCCATGGCTGCCGTTCACGGTCGGTCAGTCTCCCTAGTAATACCGGACAGAAAAATTTGTGCTTTCAAGTTTCCTCAGTGAATGGCCACTCGTCTACAGAAAAGCTTCAGACACTGTAACAGCTTGTGTCGGCTCCAACAGGACCGAAGTCTGAGCAGGAAAACGGCCCTTTTCCCAAAGAAAAGCCAGTGTTTTCTCGAACGTTCTGTATCAGCAGGGCGAGCCCAAATTGCATCCAGGACATCGCTGCAGCTCTGCCTTTAGCTTTTTTTAGCGAGGGTTTGGCTATTAAAAAAAATAATAATAATAAAACAACAAAGCAAAAACCCCACCACATACAAGAAGGAGAAAAAGAGAGGCGGGCTTTACAAAATAGCTATTTCAAAATAGTCATTTAAAAAAAAAAACAACTATACAGAATGTGGAACGGAGGGGAAAAAAATGTCTCATGTGGGTTGCGCGGGCCCTGCAGCTGCTTCTCATTAAAGCTCCTCTCTGCTCCCTCTGGGCTAGTTTCCAGCAGAAAATTCTTTAAACAGAACTCTGCTTTCAACCCACTTTCTTCTTGCTCTGGGCCTCTCGGCCCCCCAATCCGCAGTGGCAGCCTGCCCTAGCTGAGCTCTAGAAGGGGGCGGGGGCGGCGGGGAAGCTGTCGTTAAGGTAAATGAGGTAAGGGCAGGGGGAAAAAAAAAAATAACAAAACCCAGAAACCAAATTAAGCATTGCTCAGGAACAAAAGTCTGCGCTTGGAAAGGGCCCCAAATCAGCCTGTTCTTTCCCGGGACCATAATGCCAGCTTAGTTTCCTGCCCCCTCCTCTCCTGCTCCCCCCCCAGTTCAAGCAGATAAAAATAATTGCTAACAGCCAAGGCTAGCTGTAACCAGTGAAAGTTCCTACATAACATTTCATTCCCAAGGCTGTGACTAGAAACTTCTGGATGCCCTAGAGCCTACAGATTGAAGCCTAAACTCTTCCGTTGGCACGCAAGAGGCCCCACCTACTAACATAACCTCATCACCCCCCCACCCCCACCCCCAGTCCCTCCAGTATGATGGCTCATCAGGCGGTCAAGTTGTGAATTCTGTAACCCTGTGTAAAGGTAACTAACTGGTTATGCTAATTACTGGCATTGTTACAAAAAAAAAAAAGAAAGAAAGAAACATCGCATGAAGACTTGTAGTTAACTTCCTGGTAAAGAGGGGAAGAAAAAGGGAAGAAGCTCTGTCATGTTGACTTCTTGCCATTCCCACTCCCACTCTCACCTCCCCCCCACCCCAACACAAACACTACAGCTTACTCAGCAAGAAGGGAAAACACAAAGAACTAAAAAAAAGTGTTCGTGTATAGAGTTAGGGCCCAGTACTGGGTCGGTTTGTGGTAAAACACACTTTCGAGGGCTTTGCTGGTTTGATGTAAAGGAAACAAAGACAAATATACAATCAATCCACCTCTCTCTCCGGATCATGGTTATTTTAAATCACACACACACACACACACACACACACACACACACACACAGTTTTCCCCCACTAATAAACAAAGACTACCCACTACTGCAGGACAGCCCATTTTTCTACTATGTAAATTCAGCTTCCGGAGCAGAACATTTCTGCTTTTCTTGCGGAGGTATTTCAGAAAATGTTAATCTTGGTTCCCACATTAGGCTGAATGCTTCCAAATTAAAAGTTTCCCACAGGAAAAGAGTTTCACGGGGAACTGTGAGGCTGGGAACCATCTTCTGAAACTCCACCTCACTTGGTTTCCATGTGTTCAGGTTTTTCACCACCCCCACCCCCACCCCACCACCCTCATTCTGAGTAAAGCAATAAACACACACTAATTTTAATAAAATTCAAACCAGAAAAGAAGCCGCAGTGGTACAAGCTTTCAAGCTGTTAATTCATAGCATCATTCATCTTCTTCAGGGGCTATGAGATCAGTACCCACCGCCATGGGGAACTCGGCTTCACTTACACAAGAATTTGCAAATGCTCTTATCTCCCTGCTTACAGCCTGAGCTCATTTATCAGAGCTCAGAAGCTGAACTGAGCACCTCGTTTCTTCAGTCATCACTTGAGAGATTGGGCAAGGGCACACAAACCACGCTGAAAGATGTGTGTTGCTGCTGTAACAGAAAGTGGTCTTTCTCTCTGGTCTTCCAGCACACCATCAGGACCTTACCTTATTTCACTGCACTGGACCCTCAGGAAAATGTCTATTTGTGATTCAAACATGGCAAATGTACTCTAAACATATGAGTTTTTACAACCAGCACCCTTCACGGTAACAGGCAAAAATGAATGCGTTAAGCCAGTTGTTCCCAAGCTGTGCACTCACTGTACCGTGATGGCCAGGGGATCTGCAAATGCTTCTAACGCACTTTCTACACCACTAAAAAATGTCCTGTCTGTATTTAAATAGGCTATAGATGCTGCTATGATTATTAAAATGTAAAGGTGTTATAAAACGGTTACTGAATTAGTAGATGTTGACATTACACATTGTATGTAAACAAGAGACTGAGAAATGGCTTCATCTCAAGGTCACCTTTCTTTCACATGACCCCCTTGCTCGACTCAACTTCTTACAGCTCCCAGGAAGTACTACAGTGCGTGGCTTCTCACCTCCAGACCTCTGTACATGCTGTTCACTCAGCCCAGAACACTTTTCCCCACCCTCCTCTCAGAGCTAAGCCCTAAAATTCCTTCAAGCTTCCACTTCGATGTCATTTCCTCGGAGAAGCAGGCTTGGTCACCGGCTGTGTATCCCCATAGCCCTATCGCTCGTTAGCCTGTATTCTGATTGTTCGTCTTCCCCAGAAGAGGAAGAGGTGTTCATACTCCCAGTACCTAACACAGTAACTGGCATATAGGGGGCGCTCAAGTACTCATTGCTCATACGCCTAACAGAAGCCAAAAGGCTAAATGCAAGAGTCCATGGAATCCTCACACCTTAAAAAGGCTCTGTAATTATACTCAAAGTTTGGGAACTACTAGGTTAAAATAATTACCCCAAGGATTATCAGGACTAATTAAGATTCCTGATATTTAGAGGGCTTCTTAACACTCATGCACCCTTAAAACATTCAAAGTGAGCCAGCCAACCCCACATGGAGTAGACTTTTAAAAATCACATTTTTCCCCAAAGTATGAACACACACACACACACACACACACACACACACACACACACACAGAGTCCCCCTCTCCCTCCTCCCGTATACATATGTAAATAAAACATTCACGCACATCAGTTCCTTGAGGGTTGGCACCAAGAATGAAGAGACAGTGCTGAACCTTTCGGTCACCGAATGAGGTTAGAGACACACCTTTTAGTCCCAGTCCCCATCCTGATCAGTTACAGACACAGGGGAAGTCACTTGGCCATGTTAAGCTCTGGGCTCGTCACATGTGAGACAAGATACGTAGAAAAGGTGCTCGCCAAAGTCCCCACAACCTGGAAGTCTGACAGCTGCAGTGTTGGCTTTTGCATTCCCTCAGCCATGCCATCCAGGATGTAACGAGGCTGGCTGATGTTACTACTTCGGGGTCAGTGGTCGAACATGTCTTGGCCATCGACCCACTCCAAGCCAGGGCTCCCCGGGACAAGAAGTGTGCCTTGTATCTCTTCTTTTATGTCCTTCGCGCTGCCTACCTATCATCCTTCTAAGCATGGACAGTTCAAGCCATGCTTGTGCAAATGAACTGTTGTACAACTACTTACACTTTCAGCGAACGCCTCACAGGAAGCACAAGGAAGCAAAGAACAAGCAAAGGAGAAAGAACAACCTGTTTACTTCCATTTTTAATAAATGTTAGGTATTAAGCGAAAAAAAAAATCAATATATTTAAACAAAATACGGAGAATAAAAAGGAGTCCTGAACCTACAAGGGCA
Source organism: Hipposideros armiger (assembly GCF_001890085.2). Taxonomy (NCBI): domain Eukaryota; kingdom Metazoa; phylum Chordata; class Mammalia; order Chiroptera; family Hipposideridae; genus Hipposideros; species Hipposideros armiger. The sequence goes on from NW_017731597.1 coordinate 1,841,531, forward strand.
AGAACGGTCTTACCATCTTCCCCTAAAACACTGGCCAACGTGAGAGCCCGTTTTCTGCACCACGGAATGGTGGTAGGCACTGCAGCCTCTTGATGGATGGGATCTGCTGATAAATTACACGAGGCTAAAAATGACCGATGTGTGTGTGACACGATGGTCTCGGAGGAAACGCACCACATTGAACTTGTAGGGAATCAACCCCTTAAGTTTGTGTAGGACCTTTTTCCACGTACCATGTTTATATATGTCCTTTCAACACATAAGGGCCTCGCTTACTCACTTGCCAACCTCATGGTGCTCTCATTTATTCTTATAAAATTTAGGAGAGAATAGGTGATATCCCATAATTAGAGAGCTTGCTTTTGTGGGGACTAATTATGAATTCTGAGCGTCAGTGTCAGCCTTTGCCTGGAAGGAAATGAGTCACCTTCTCATTAGTAATCAAGTTCTGTCCGTTTTTTTAAGAGTTGACCCAGAAATTCAAGGCCATGAGTTTTAACAATATGAGACAGAGAACCAGACACCACAATCGTTATATACAAATAGGACTAAGGCAAAAAAAATGAAAGTCAGCGAGGTTCCTGAGGTAGTTTTCAGGATGACTGAGGTTTTCAGAGGGGGCAAGTTGCCCAGTAAAATAATTCCTCAAAGAGATGTGTCCGGCTTACACAAGAACCAGCATTTCAAAATCTTAAAGGGACAGGTGGTTAAATGGCTCAGGCCCTACCATAGTCTAGGCAAGAGAACCGTAACCACTGTCGAATGCTTGCCACACCAAATAGGCAGCTCGGGTTTATTCTGGATAATTGAGGGTTTGGATACGTGCTGTATAATCATAGGAAACAAGCAGTAAAGAACATGAGCTAATTTGGGGTAACCAAAGATTTGGCTAACAGCTGCCTGCTCACTCGGGACACCTGAAATGAACTGGATCAGGCCAGTGAGATGCTGGACAGGGGAGCTTTGAGGTTGGCGCTCCTGGATTCTCAGCTGGGAGGATGCACCAGGCCGTGTATGAAAACTGCTCCTGTTCTGAGTCTCGGCTTTCCCATAGGAGTCTCGGCCTCCTATCCAGGCCCATTCTTTTTCTTGCCTCAGAGATGCTGGAGTTCAGAGTTTCCTTGGAAATGGTGCCCACAAGCCTACCTGGCTGCTTTGTTCTGGAAGCGGCACAAGAATCAACAGTCAAAGCCAAAAAGGTCTGGGAGGGGTGGGGGAAGGTGACTGCTCCCGCTGCGCTCTCCTCCTGTTCCCCAGTCTCCCCAACCCCAACCAGTCACTCCAGACAGTCTATCTTCCAACATGTGCTAAAAGGATTTTTGTTTTAAATTATTGGGGAACAGTGTGTTTTTCCAGGACCCATCAGCTCCAAGTCAAGTTGTTGTCCTTCAATCTAATTGTGGAGGGCGCAGCTCAGTGGCCCATGTGGGGATCGAACCAGCAACCTTGGTGTGGTGAGCACTGCGCTCTAACCAGCTGAGCTAACTGGCCGCCCCATGATTTATTTTTTAAAGGAGTGATTTCTGAAATCATCTGTCTGTTGCTGTGAAACCGCATTAATGCACATACTGGTTGAGGAAACCCTCACACAAACTGAAGCACAGACAGAAGACAGCACCCAACATGTAGACAAGTTTTGAAAATAAGTCATTATGGGATAAAAATGAGGAAGATATTGGTAATGATTATTGCGGGAAACACTAGCCTTTCTACCTTTCCATCTCCTAAGGTGCCACCAATATGCTGAGATTTATAAGCTAAGTGGCCCACCCTCTGCGTTTAGTCTTCTGTCTCACAGTAGTTGCCCCCTTGTCTGAATCGCCACAGTTCTTACACCCAGGCCGCTACATGGGCAATTACAGGCTATTTTGTTTTATATACATATATATGCATGCCTCATCTCCCCAACAAGATGACAGAACGTCAGAGGACTGCCACCATGTCATACCGCAGAGGAACAACCAGACACCCCTGAGGTGTGTGCACTTGCGACAAGGAAGCCAGACAGCACAGCCTCCTGGGCTTTCTCATGGCCTCACAGTACCCACCACGGTGCCCCAGCACAGTGGCTGGCTCAGCTGAATCCATACCAACGTGGGGGAGATTAAACTTTTCTGTGAAGAGTGTCTCCCCAAAATCCACATGCTGAAACCCCGCTGTGATGGTATGTGGAGGGGGAACCTTTAGGAGGCGATGTGGTCGATGCAGCCATGAGGGTGGGGTGCTCACTACAGGGTTAGTGCCCTTGGAAGGAGGCGAGGGGACCGAGCCTTCCCGCCCCACCATGGGAGGCGTAGTGAGAAGGCAGCCATCTGCAAGCCAGGAGGAAGGTCCCACAGGGAACCGAGTCTGCTGGCACCTTGACCTTGGACTTCCCAGCCTCCAGGGCTGTCAGAGAGAAAAGAACATCTGTTGTTTAAGCCACCAGTTTGTGGTCGTTTGTTATAGCAGCCCGAGCTGACGAAGACGAAATGGGAGGCTCCTACGGAGAGCTTCAGAGTCTATGTGACTTTCCGGGTTCAAGATACAGCATTACAGGTATAGGACCCGCAGGAAAGTGGCCTGAATCTATACGGATTCAGGTCCCCAAGTGCTACTGTCCTGCAGAAGTGCTGACCAGGCTCTTCTCTCTGTAACACCTACCTTCGCCACCTAACGCCTTGCTTAGCCTTTGCTTTCATTTTCTTTCATAAAGGCCTTTTCATAAAGAGCCAAGTAGCACACTGTTCAGGAGAGGAACATTTTAAACAGAAGGCAACTGCGTTTGTGAGGGAGGGCTGACAGCATCAGTGTAAGAATCAGTAATACATTTTTAGGCACAGAGGATGATGCGCTAGGGAAGATTCCGGCAATGGATAAACAGGATATAGGGAACTTTGGGAAGCCCCAGAGAAACTGCAGTGTACCTTACACTGAGACATAAAGACAAATATGAAAACAAAACACCCACATCTCACACGCACGTGCACACACACACACGCTGGGAGTAAAGGAGACCCTCCATTTCATTCCTAACTATCAAATCCCGACGTAGAGGAGAGGGCTTAAGAAAAGCCTCCATCACACCCACACATTTATGCTAGCTTAACAAAATAAAAAAGTTCTTGGACGTTTCTAGATAATTACATCTGATGTCCCCCACCCCTTTGTATTCAATCTTGACAGCCTTTGATGACAGACGGATAGCCAAAATTTAAAATGAAGGATTTAATTAAGCTACTCCAGATCCTGACAGAGAAGTATTTCTCATCCTGCTTAGTCGCAAGAAAAGAGGGGGGAAAAAAGAATCCCTACATAAAATTAATGGTGCTGACATGCCATTGTAGAACAATGAGAGAGGAACTTTACATAGGATTGTGGTTAACCTGAAAACCATGTTGAAAGACGCCGAGCTCAACTCGCATCTACTCATGCCAGGTTTGCAGGCCAAAATTTAACTTACTGGCAGTTACCCAAGACGGGAAAAAGGATATCGGCAGAGCCTACGAACCACTCTGTCCTACTTCTCCAAATCTAACACTGAAGTTTATAAAGGTTCCAACCTAAAGAATAACAATTAGTTAAAAAGAGTATGGGAATTCTGTTATGTATTGATAAGAAGCTGATAATCAGGACTTCCTTTATGAAAAATTCCTTGGGGACACCTAACTCGTTAAAGGATGTTTCAAGGATATAGTGCTTAATAAGAAGAATCACTTTGGAAGGGCAGTGTTAGAGGTCCAGGTCTCAAGTTCTACAGAAAGAAAGCCTCACATCTATACCTCACTATGCAAACGTGAGGCGCTATGGTTAACAACTTGTGACTCTTTGGCAGCCACATTCATCAGAAGTCGTTGAATGTGACCTGTCTCAATTTCACAGCTGTGTAAAATCTGTCTGGACTTGCTCATCTTCCATTAGGGAAAAGAAGGGAGATGTTTCCAGTTTCCCAACTGAGTTCTCTCCACTAAAGAACATTTTAACTGACAATGTCCTCTATCCCCACCTTCGCTGCCTCTTCTTCTGTTTCACCTGCCGTAATTGCACTGAGATTTCAAGTCGAAAACCACTTCTCAGAAATGCAGTAATAGCCGAGTCTGGTCCATGAACACTCGTGCAGCTACAAGCAAGTCCAGCCCTCTGGCATTCTGCGAGCTGCCCAGGCTGACCTAATGCTGCCATCTCTGTTTTAAAATCAGGAACTATATA
>NW_017731597.1:1846034-1880668 GCF_001890085.2 Hipposideros armiger
CTGCCATCTCTGTTTTAAAATCAGGAACTATATAGCATTCTCATCATAGTCCTTATCTGAAAAGCCATCTTTCATATATTTTCAAATGTTCCACACTTCCTTTTCACAAGGTCCTGTTTGAACTACCGCTTTAAAATAGGTAATTTTGTCCCATTTTACTGATCGACAAATTGAGACTCAGCGTGATAGCACATTTCCCAAGAACACAACTCAGGGCAGCTGCTTAAGACTTATGGGATCTTGGGCAAATTATTTAACCTTTCTGAGTTTCCATATACTCAGGGATATTAAGACTAACTATCTTATATGAGCACTAAAATGCAGTAAAGAGCTTCACTGAGCACAGAGCCTGGCACATAATAAATGCTCAATAAACGTTAGGTAGCATAATATTCTTTAACTTGTGGACAATCCAGTTGCTAACAGGAATAATGGCTCAAACTCAAGTCTATGTGACATAAAAACCTATGTTGTCCTCTCCATGTCACCAGGCAGGGCTCTTCCAGATGACTTTATCCACTCACCTGGGCCAGACTGAACCATACTGGAAACTGAGGCAAAAGAAAAAGATCAGTAACACTGATCTATTTACTTAAAATTTATATTTTTTTATCATAGTTATTTTGCATTAGTTTTTATTTTTTTAACTATTGCCCAAAAATATGATTTTTCTTGATTACTGAGTTTTTTGGTACCCTCTTAAATTTTATGCCTGAGATGAATGCCTCACTCACCTCACCCTGGTGCAAGCCCCATTCACTGGTGGTTCCCGCACCGAAAGACCACCTGAGTTTACGGTATTGTAGTGAGATTCATTCTGAACCTCTTTAAGAAGTCCAGGTTAGTGCACTGACAATTGTTTGATGACTTCCCAAAGAAGTGTGAAATAATGTAATAACAGTATCCATTACTTGCAGCCACCACCACAGACTTGAGCTCTCTGCTCTATGTGGTATGCTTACATAGCTCGCACTGAGTAATTCCGGAATTAATCACTCCTTAAGCATCAAATTGTAAAAACGTGAAAAGCATGCAGTGAGCCAAAAGACAGCCTTCTTCATTTTATGGTGGAGATAAAAGGACTTTTCCATAGTCAGGCTCCTGTTGGCATCGGCCCGCAAAACGGTTTATGTGATGCTCTGCCGAGCAGGGCGCCCCACCTGCAGGGACCTTGCTGGCAGAACCAGTTTCAGCAGAGGAGAAAGAGCAGGGGGTTTAACAGTTGACTTTTTACCCTGATTTATTTCCCTGATCTGACACTGCCCCCCAACAGCACTGAATACACCAACAAGGTGAGTGAAAGGGGGAAATGCCAGCCATGACTGTGGAAAATGCCTTTCTCGGGGAGCATTGCCACCACACAAACACTGATGATGCAGCCTTTGCTGTAAGCCGGCTCGAGAAGAGTCTGGGTGTCTCTGCCTCTCCTGACTGTACAGAAACTTATCAAGAGGACAAAAGCAACGGGTCCAGTTTTTTAAATGGCTTTAGGAGACCTGGACAACCAACACAATTACTCCCTAATCCTGGCAAGGAAAACCCTCAGTCATTAATGTGTAATGTTCTTGACAGACAGTAGACATATTTTCGGTAAAATGGGGCATAGGGTTGTATTTGATAACATTTTATATTTATAATAATTTACTAAAATGTAGTTTCTGGTTAGATGATTTGGCAAAAAATAGAGATTCTCAAATGCAATCACCCATTCACAGGGACCTATGTAACTCGTGGTGACTTTCCATTGTTTAACAAACATTGTACTAGTTACCGCCTAAGCAGCATGTAAGAAATTTTGAAGGACTCCTTTATACCTATAATTTTTTACTATTAAAAATAATGTCAGAGTAACTTATATCAGACCAACTCTCTTGCTTAGAGATATAGACTCTAGACAAAATATAAAAGGTACTGAGGAGCAACCAAAAAACAAAAGCATTCAGAAACTGGAAGCAATATGAGCCTCATAAGAAGAAAAGCAAACGCTATGAAACATACATTTATACAGTGTATCTCCCTGAAGGTATCCCCCAATGCAGGTAACAGAAGAGGAATAGAATGCAGGCAGAAAATGGAAGTCTCCCTGGGCTGAGCAGTCAGAGGTATCTGAACTGTCAAAGCAGCAGGAATTGGAGGAGGAAGTATCCTAGGAAAGACAGAGAGGGCAGTGCTAAAATATGCGCACAGCTCCATTCGGGTCCTTAAATGGCTCCTGACTGTGTGTGAACACGGTGATACTTAGGGACCCAAGAGAAGGGCTGGATGGCTAAAAAGGCTGAGCACGATGGTTCTGGGTTCAGAGGTGTGAATTCAAGTCCTATCAAATTAGAGGGGCTTGGGAAACACTTCGAGCTTTCCACTGACCCCCCGCCACCAAAAAAAAAAAGGTCATATCTTGGGAGTAGGGGCCATATCGCAAGACTGAGACTTGACCTGTCAGACTAAGGGTAAAACAGACCCACCATTGCAAAGCCTAAAACCAAGTCTTCAGAGGTTCAAGGTGACCCTCCAGAAATGTAACGGCCTGCTAGAACAAGACTCAGCATTCTTTAGTGGTAGCTAAACTTTAACATGCACCACCCACAATGTCCAGTAAATAACAAAAATGACCATAGATGTGAAGTCGAGGAAAAATTGTACCCATAGTCAAGAGAAAGCATTGCTGATGGGAACACACCCAAAGACAAACCAGATGTTAACAACTGGCAGACAAGGACTTTAAATCATTATGATAAACATGTCTTAAAAATGCACATTTTGTGAATTTTACAAATCAGAGCCTCACCCACCCCCAGCCTACTGGTGAACTTGAGTTGCCCATGATTTTTAATAAAATTGGGATTTGGAATGGTTTGTATTTGAAAGCCTGAGACAAACAACTTGAAAGTGATTAATGACAGCTAAACTTAATTATATATTTACACCTCCCAGTAGGACAAGGGAGAGAATAAAATGTCTTACCTCTCTGTAGTGAGAGGGCTTTATTAAAAGCTGACAACAACTATTTAGGAGCAATAATTGAGTTTTATGCAAGATTACACAGGCTCTCCTCGTCTGGCATCCCAGCCTAACCACAGACGGATAGGGTACTTAGGCTGCAAACAGTGAGAAAAAAACAGTTGACTTGTGTACAAAACTAACCTTGAAAAGTACTTATCCTCATCTGTCAATGTGATCTTATCAAGGATTTCTATAATTTCTATAAACAGCCATTATATTTTAGCTGAATCAGTAGCATTATACTCTTTAAACAGAGAGTCAGATACCTTCTACTTTAAAACATTTTCCATTAATTTGAACCCCCACCACCCCCCACACCAGAAAAGAAATTTGGCTTCCACTTTCTTCTCCTAATCCACTAAGCAATCTTGTGAATAAAAAGATAATCATATGCCCTGCATGTCTGATGTAATTTTTATAAACCTCCTAAGTGTTCTAATATTTATTTACCATTTTGCGAAAATAATATTTACTGAACAAGCTGGATTACCTTCTTTCCCCAGGGAAAAACGCAAAGTTGGTGAAGATATACTGAATGGTCTGCTAAGTAGATGTTATCTTGGCTTTCAGTTTTGCTTAACGTTCTACGGAGGTTGGCATGGGACTGGGGGTGACTGACTTGGCCTCCCTGATATTGTCTGTGCCTTTCCTGTGTCCACTTATGTTGACACTGCCACTCCTGAAGATGCTGCTATTTCTTTTACTGAGGTAGAGAAACACTCTTTTTTCCCCAAGTTTTGTTGTTCATATTGGTCTCCCAAAAGAATGACCTCACCCATTTTTTTCCTGCTCCTGCCTTTCTCAGGGAGTTGGTTTCCCTCATGACAGGGTGGGAGACCATCTGAGGGACCCGCCCAGCACTGTATCCACAAACAACCCATCCCATCAACAATGAACAAGTCTCCAGGCACAGAACTCAGGCAGCTCCATTTTTCTCTTGGTCATTCACAGAGTAAGTCAGTTCCCTGTTCCCTAGCAGTGCTTCTTTCAAGATCTGGGGGTCACTTTGTCTCTCTCACCTTGGTTGGAGGGTTGGAGACTCGCAGCCCATAAATCTGTTTTCTCCCTAAAGGGACCCTTAGCATCCCCTCCTGGTAAGTGCTCAGAGATTGGCCTCCTCTAGAACCCTCTCTCCCCATGTCTGACTACAAATACATTGGCCAACACTTAGAGCCTCTCTGAAATTCTCCCTCCATAAGTCACCAAGATGAATTACCTCCAAATAGTTTAGAGGTAAACTAAATTGTATCTCTGTATAGTACAACGATCCTAGATATCATGTGAAGCAAATAAAACTCTCAGTGGAAAGAACCAGTGTCTTCTTATTTAAGACAAATACATTTTTTTTTAAATGTGAATGAGGATACTACTGGGCACCTTTCGGTTCAGGAAACACATTGTTGAGGACCAGCTACCTCCAGGCATTAACTACCCAAAACTGCAAGCCCAGGACCTCACCACCATCTAGCAGGAGAAACATATCAACAAACGATCATAATGTAATGGGTTAACTACCACGAGAGAGCTGAGTAATGGAATAAAGCAAGTAACTAAGGCACCAGATGCCAAAAAGGGACTAAACAAGATTTCAGTGGCTGATTCGAAGGTATTAAGTTCCTTTCCTTATTATCTCCAGTTGTGTTTCCATTCTTCGGAGGAGAATGCATCACATGTTTTTGGGGTGGGTTTTTTTTTCCAGCTAGAAAAACTAAGTGAGCAGCCCATGATCGGTTACATAAAAAAATTTCATTTCCAGTGTTATCTTTATTCCAATCCAAACAACCTATTGTGAAGCCTCACTATCATCACAGCTTAAAATATTTTCACTTTGGTGAAGAAAATTTTTTCTGACTTGGAAAAATCCTTGTTTATGACATTAAAGAACCTTAGCTCCTGGCCAGAATGGACTGGATGGGAGCAATGAAATATTCGATTAAATATCCAGGGGAGACACAAAAATGTGTTGGATAAACTCACTTAAAATGCTTACCAAGCAAACACCTGTACCAAAGCAAAGAATAAAAACACCCCGTAGAACTGTTAAAAAAAATAAATTTCTTAATATCAAATCTTCTTTTCCATGTCATAAACAGAATGGATACATGTTCCTAGTAAACACTGTCAATTGAGATAGAAGGAAAAAAAGGTCCCAAGAAATCTAGAGAAGCTACTGAGGAGATTATCTCACAGGCTTCCTCACACAAAAAGTACGGCTAGATCAGATGGTTCGAGAACAAGATGAGACACACTCCTGAGAACCAGCCCACACTGCCTGGGCCTGTTCCTTATCCTTATTCCCCTAAAGCCCCTAAGGACACTCACCCACACTGTCTGCTCCCCACCCCATCCCTATGGGTACGTGTGCCTCTTCTTCTAGTACAGTCTCTCAGAATTTTTACACGAGGAAAAATAAAGTTCCATGAGGCTATGATACTCATGTATGTTAGGCAGAATGAACGTGAGTATCTAAGTCTGGGAAATACAATCAATAATGTTCGTAAAGAATTTTTAGGGGGCCAGGTGGACTCGTGTCTTGTTAGGGAGATCACTTCATAGACGGTGTAGAGGCCTGACCACTGTACATCTGAAGCTGCTGTTGAATAATATTATATGTCAACTATAATTTAATACAGGTGGTGGAGTATAGTGTGGGAATGGAGTCAATGGAATTGTATGATATCGGGGGTGGGGGAGCAGTGCATGGGGAGGAGGGTTGTCACTTTGTGAGGATAACTATTACATTATTTTGTACACCTGAAACTAATAATAATAATAATAATAATAATAATAATAATAATAAAAGAAAGTACATTATCCAATGCACACATCAATAATTTTAGAGTAACACCATTTAGCTCACTTCAGTATTATCACAACTCTCAAAATAAATGGATGCTTTAACTTTTCAAAAAAAATAAAAAGTTAGTATCTATTTAGTTTGACTTAAAAACAAGATCATAGCTAACATGTTGAGGAGCAATTCTAAGGGTTTGCCTTAAACTGAAAAATGGAAGAGAAAGTCCTCAACATATATTAACTTGCTTAGTTAATTAAAAACTAGCTTAGTGATGAAAAAGACTCCCTGAAAAGTCTTTTTCTTAATGAAAAAGGTAACGATGAGATCATAAGTTCTTATTAGCCATTTATCTGACATCCACCTCCATCTTTTCTCATCCCTCCCAAGAACTCCATCAGAAAAGTTAGAGACAACAGTATCATTTCACAGAAGTCTTAAAAGTACAATACTAGCACTGAATCTTGTCCAGTGTCCCACTGAAGAAAAAAAATATACGAAGAAGAAAAAAACACAGAGAGAAACTTACTTGCAGTATCCTGTGCCGTTGTTGTAGGTAACACACGTTCCTTCATTGACACAGGGCTCATGGACGCCCCGACATTGCAACGCTAGAAGGAAACACAAACTCACATTAGAAACAAGTCACTACCTATGTGATCCTCAACCATCAAAGCAACGTTATCCAACCCGGGTCAACCTTCACGCCCATATCCAACCTGACCTGGGTTTCCCTTTAGAGTTTTCATCAGTTTCTGTTTTCTTTTGGCTTCAGGGGTCATAGAAGCATGGAAGTTCATCCCGAGACTCTTCCCACAATAACTGTTGTGTGGTCTTGAGTAATGCTTTACATCTCTGTGCCTCGATCACCCCAGCTGTTCCAACCTTCTCTCCCAACGATGCTAGGGAAACCCAAGCTATAATAGCCGTGCTATGCCATGAGCATTTTGGGATTTGGATACTTCAGATGAGTGATGTAAGGATTCAGCAATGCGTCATTAGGGAGGCCTGGGGAAATGCTAGGGTACCATGATACTAATGAATTACTTAAGCCTTCGAGGGAAGTTTCAGAACAAGCCACTTGAACAAACATCAACCATATTCATTCAACAAACTGTAGGTGAGAGCCTAGCATGTGCCAGGCATTATATTATATTAGGACCCTGAGGCAAAGGGAGAAATGAAATACATAGAGAAATAATTAAACATAATCTCTCACTGTAAGGGACTCTCACAAAGATGGGGGGTTAGACCGTGAACAGAGACTGTCGACAAGGGGGATCAAAGAAAGTGAAAAGTTCATTTTCTCCATACAGATAAAATAATAATTCTCCAATTCTTGAACCCCAGTTCCTTGATGAGGCAATGAAAAGGCACTTCACCACCCTAATCCGTCCCCAACACAGGCTACTCAGAAATAAACAGCAGTAGTAGAAAGTTTCATTGACTTCAGCCAAAAAAAGGAGGAAAGCGATCCAAAATCTGCCACTCACTTGCTGCATAATTACAATACCTTGATTGTTTGGCTTTCAGAATTGGAATTTTCATCACCAAAATGCTTATCATAATTCTAATAACAACGGGAAAGCCAACGCAGAAAGAAGCCTACTCAAATAATAAAAATCAAAATTGAAGTTCATGGGGCTTTTCTGGGGGATTACTAAGATGTCCGTCTCCTAGGATGGTTCACGTACAAATACCTGAAATGTTGAGCATTGAGAAGCCTCCACTTTGAGTTTCCTCTCGCCACACCACTCTGAAAAAACGGTGCGATACCAGAGGCTCTCGGCCTGCCCTTCCCGGGCATCAACGCCAGCTTCTTTCACAGCAGGACCCAGGCACACGCTGGACGTTAGAACAATTCCTCCATGAACGGTGACTGCATAAGAGCCCTGCATTTGCCTGTATTTGCAAGTGATGAACTATTTGACGACACGTTAACGGAAATCTCATCGCTGAAAATACTAACATTTAACAAACAGTAATACCAACAGCAACTAACACGTAGCACTTACTAATACCAGCTACTTGTTGTCTAAGCACTTTACATAGACTAATTCAATCTTCCCGACAACCCTGTAAAGTAGTTCGTTTCATTATACCCCTTCCACAGAAAGGATAAGTGACCTGCCTGTTGTCACACCAGTGAACTGATGAGCCAGAATTTGAACCGAGCGAGTCTGGATCCCACGAGAGTCTGAGCTCTTAACTACAGTGAAACACCGGTTCCCACTATCTGACATCTTTCATCTCAGGATGGGCAGATAGGGATTATTATACCCAGTTACTAGACAGTGAAGGCCGACAAGGTTAAGTGGCCTCCTCACAGGGCATCACGCCACTGGCTGCGGCAGTGCTGGGCCTGGGACCCAGGTCTCTCACTGTGTCCATCCCCATCTCCATGACCGCTGTTGGGGTCACACCAGCAGTTACCAGGCTGCAGCCCAAACAGACAGATGCAGGAAGAGGGTCATCTTGTTGTCCACATCCCACTTCCCTGTAGGGCTCAAATGCTCCCTCTTCCCACACTGATAAGCCCAATGCAACAACTATAATTAAAACAGTTAATGTCAGGTTATTTCCTCCATACCAAAGTTCTCAAACTGGTTTTTTCATTCTCTTCGGACACTTTTATTAGTTGCAATGAGCACTTCCTGACTTTTTTTCTTTTTTCTTTTTTTTTTAAAATAAAACAAGAAAACCTCTCAGTAGGAAAGACATGTCCTGTAGGCACGGCCAGCAGTGGGGGCCTCCCCCTGGAGGAATCCTAGTGCGGCGGGGGAGTCAGGAGACCCGAAATCCTGTCTACCCCCTCACTAGCTGTGCTACTACAAGCAAAGCACAGCCATGTCATGGGGGCTCGTTTCTCTACCTGTAAACCAAACTGGGATGAACTAAATGCTCCTAAAGGGCCCATGTGACCCAACAGCGACACCTCCTTCATTAAAAGTATAGGAATAGAAGGCCTGGGACCGGGAGAAATCTATCCCGGGGCAGAAGGACCCCGCTGCCCACCCAGGACTCAGAAAGCCATGGGTGCAAAAAAAAAAAAAATCACAGTCTGTTCCTATTAAGTGTCCTGGCAAATCATTACAGTGACAGGTTCAGAGAAATACAAACAACACAAAGTCAATATGTGGCAGCAATCAATCTAGCAAATAACTTTACAGCCTAGCCTAGGTGAACCAATCAAATTCAGGGACCAGGAGCAAGGTGGGCTCACAGGGCTAATAATTAATGCCGTTTGGCTGAGCGGCCGGGTCACGCTGCCTTGAACCTTTGACATTCACTAAGCCGCGGCCCTCCGGCGTCAGTGTGCATCAGAGTCATCTGGAGGGTTGGCGGGGCCCCACCCCCACAGGCTCTGGTTCAGTGGATGGAGGAGGCCTGGGAATCAGCATTCCTGACAGGTTCCCAGGTGGCGCTGATGCTACCGGTCTGAGGACCGTATTGAGAACAATTGTACTAAGACCCGTGTGTCCATGCTAAGGGACCCCCTAAGACTATATAAACCACGAGAGGTGTTGGACGACCTAGACGATAACATATTGCTTGAATAAACTAAAGAAAAATAAAATTTGAGACTCATGGCTTTGCTCAGGCGCTATTTCTAAACGAATGCTGTCATTGCTTGCTCTACAAGGAGAAGTTAAAACTGTTAACGCAAAGCCATGACGGCAACTGGGAAAGACCTCCTTTCAGAATTCAACTTACTTTTTCCCCAGTGGAAACCATATCGATTTAACAATGAAATTGAAAGCAGCTTTATATTTACAGAATAAAAAACAAAATACCCAATCATACCACAGTTGGAGAACTGATGTTTAAATCGATGTGGTAATAGACTCAGAGAAGCCAGTCACTCAAAAAGAAAGACTTCTTCCCAAATTTTCATCGTAAGCCACAAATGGCAGTCACTCAATAAATACTGGCTCACTGAAATCCATCTCTTATAGCGTGTGCGTGTGCGTGTGTGTGTGTGTGTGTGTGTGTGTGTGTGTGTACACACGTCCCCTCCCCCCAAAGAGGGCAAAAGCAAAGAGCAGCAGTGGACTTCAAGTTCATTGCTCCATCACACGGCAATGTGGCATAAAACCTAGAAGCCAATTTCTAATTTTCACAGGTTTTCTGTGCAACATATTTGGGGCCTAATCTTCTAATATTCAGAACATACAGAGCATCACTATGTGCGGTGCAGGCCCTGATGTCAGGGACACCATGGCTAATAGTTAAGACAGATAATAGATGAGTAAATAACAAAAGCCTTTCCGACAATGGTTAAGTAATAGATTCTGTTGGAAACAGAACCCAGGTATGGGGTACAAAGTCATCACAACGGCTGGAGGTGAAGGGACTTGCTTTAGAAAGGGCAACCAGGAAAGGCCTCTCTGAGGGGGTGCCTTTGCGCTAAGATTTAAATGGACAAGAAACATGAAACTATAAAGAGGAATCCCAGACAGAGGAAACAGCGCGTGTGCAGCCCTGAGATGGAACCGAGTCTGGCATTCCAGGTTCGAATGGCTACAGCTTATGAAGCAAGGGGGAAAGCAACAGGAGTCAGGCCAGGGAGGCAGGCAGGGGTTAGATGACGCCTTCGCTCTAAGATGACGGTAAACTACTGGGCTGCTTTACGCAAGGAACACAACACAATCAGATTGATGTTCGAAAAAAGTCATGACTGTACAACGTTCCCCGTGAGCGGCGTTTTTCTCCTTTCTTAGAGAAGCTGATTCAAGTCATCCCATTTTAGACTAGGCTGAAGACATCGACTTTCTCAGCTCCCCCAGAAGAGTATAGATTTTATTCTAATCACATCGAACTTCCCAGAAGCACCTCTTGCAACGTTGGGCACTCTGCCATGCTGTAATCTGCAATGGTTTTTCAGTTCTCACTCAATTCTCAGAATTTACTCTCAGTTTAGCTCCTGAAAAACCAGCGGAGAGGGCTAGGCAGAGCCTTCGCACAGTGCCGAGCTTGGCACTTTTTCTTCCTCCTTCCAGCCTAAACCCTCATGCCTGCCTTCAAGATGGCAGCCTGCCCCACCTGCCCAGGGTGACTTCCCACCACTTTGAATGCAGTCTCTTGCCTAAACAGATCACCACTGAACTCAGTTCCATGCCTCCACTTGTATCTTAGCTCCCTCAGATTGCTACTTCCCCTTTACATCTAAATTCTACTCATTCCTCGGAGGCCCAGCTCCCCTCCTGCCTCGCCCACAAAGCCTCCCCCTGCCCCCCGATGGCCCTGGTCCTCACGGGCCAACCCGACTCTTGGAACACTCATATCTCACAATTGAGCACTTCATTCCATACTGTCTTCTAACTCTGTCTGCTTTTCGCTTCTAAGTTCATAGAGGATAGAAAGCATTTCTTCTTTTCTGTCGATTTGAGGCAATATTGTTTAGTGGCTGAAAGCATAAGTTGCCGAAACCAGGATCTGGGTTTGGATTCTAGCTCCGTCATTTGCTATCTATCTCTGTGTCTTCTTTGTGCTTCGGTTTCTTCACCTGTGAAATAATGTCTCTCAGAGCCCTGGTAGGAGTTGACTGAATTACTACATTAAAGAGCCTAGAACGAGGCCTGATATGTAGTCAGAGCTCAAAAAATACTAGCTCACACAGTGGGTACTTCAATGCTTGGCAACTGACTGCATGGCAAACGATGCCTTTAGGGAAACTTGTTCCATCATTCCAACCCCAGTTGAAACAAACTGAGAAAGCTGGAAAAACAGAAGAGCCCTAGGCAATTTAGGATGTAATATCAATAAGTGGAAGAAATTCTTCCCAGTTGGCACTAGTAAGGTCTAATAAAAGGCATGCTGCAATACTATTACAAAAAACCAAAGGTCACGGGTCGCTGCTCCTTAAAAAAAAAAAAAAAAAAGTATAGCACTGCAGGCCTAAGAAGTGATTCACTAAAGGTAAAATAAACACTACATATGAGCAAAAACGTCACTCGGTTTTAATACAGTTCTGTGAATATTTGTTGAACAGCTACTGTGAGCATGGCCCTCTACTAGGCATTGCAGGAAAATCAAACAGGGATAAAACAATTCCTAGCCTCACGGTCTATACAGTCTTAATGGAGGGAAGTTAGGAATAGGGGCAGAGGGAATGTGTCCAAATGACTCTAATATGAATAAAATAAAAATTGCTTTTATTACATACCTTTACCAGACCCTCTTACTACCCATCTCAGAATCACTCCAGAAAGAACCTTTAAGAAATACTTTAACCCTTGTTGAGCACTAGGTATAACTCAGTCCAGACAAGATTCTAGTGCGTATTCAAGTTCATCGGCCTCATTTGTATAAACAGGCAAGACCCTCCACCAGCAAAAAGATTACGACTCACTTTACTGCAGTGCTCTGGAACCGAACCCGCCATATCTCCCCATTTGCCTGTAAACATGGCTGCAAACAGCAGACCAAGCTGTCACTGATGTTAACCAGTTCCAAGGCCTCAAGAAACGTGCCCATGTAGGGACAGGCCCAAGGTATCCAAACTCGATGGAATCTTCCTTAAATTTTCCTCTAGGCAGGTACCTAGGTTTTCGGGGGCTTTTCAGCATCACGCCAACGACTGGCTTAAAAGCCTCCCTTTGTTTTAGGAATCTCTAACAAGAGTAATTAAGTCTGTACCCCAGCAGGTGTAATCAGAGCAGCCCTCAACGTGATTCACTTGTTGCATTAACATGTAATCGTTTTAAATTGGCATCACTTGTTGCTTTGTAGGCTCTTCAAATAAGCCTCTGTTGTCTGCCTCATGTGATTTTTTTTTCATGCCCTGCTCCCTCTGTCTGCAGTGTGGTATCTGTGTTTGCATCCCCTGCTCGCTCAAAGGACATGTCAGTGAAGGGTCCGGGTTCCTAAAATATGTGAAGAGGGGGTAGACAGGGCCCTTTTAATGTTCTCTTCAACGTTTATGCAAATTTCAAGAAGCAGCATTTGGGAAAGATGAAGCCTGAGTTTTTGCCCTAGGACTTCAGCTGTGGCCGGCACATGGTGTCTGGAGGAGGCTCAGGAAAATGAACAAAGCCCAGTTTTCTAAAATGACTGCTTGCATTATTACCCAAAATAGGAGAATTGAGGGCAGACAGGCAGACATCAGGGATTTGCAATAATTCTTGTAGCACCCGGCAATTTCAAACAACAAAGCTTTCATTAAAATTTTTTACTCCAATTTTTTGGGATCAAGCCATGAAAAAAAAAAATCCAAACAAACAAAAGTACAGAAGCTTCAAGTCCCAAGTGGTACAATGAAATGAAAACAAAGTGGAGAAACATCTGTCTTTCTCCTTGAAATTCATCTTGATTAAAAAGGCAAGGAAATGCAACAAGGGAGATACCAATTTTATTTTTCTGGTAATGTTCTGAGAACTTCTATGCCCTTTAGAGATATTATCTCATAGAAAATGTGTTTCCTACTTATAAGGTGCTATTACCAGACCCACGGATTATTAAGGCTTAGGCTATAGGGTTCATGGCAAAATAATTACTACTTTTCAAAAACAGGTATGCCTTGATTTAAGAAGCTATAAGCAACCAAAACTGAAGTTATAAATAATATAGGGGTACTTTTGACATTACTAATAGAATTTTTTTGTTTTATAAAGATATGCATCCCAGTGAGTACATGATCATGATTGGCTCATCCTGGATATGTGGAACCTTAGCCCAGTGCCTGGACCACGGCAGGTACACTCAGTACTCATAAGAGAGCCAGTGAGCTAATTCTGTGACTACGACAAGGCCTGTGAACCAACTCAACAATCAGTGTGTGTGTTTAGAATGTTCTAAGGCTCCAACTTTAATAAACACTGGGCCACCCAAATGTGACTGTGCCTGTTCATCCTGATTTCATTTTGTGTAAAGACTAGAAAAGGAAAATGAGAAATACAAAGTTGAGAAAGTGGAACTGTACTTGTCTAATCTGCACAAAACTAAAACATCTTTGGAAGTTCCTGCCTTCAAATTTGCATGAATGAAGACACACCCTCCCCCACCCTTCCCCATGAATCTTAAACCATGTGTAATTATGGTAAGAATTGATTAAAATGGGTTGGATGGAAGCCCAAATAATTTACATCTAAATGGAAAATGTGGAAAACAATAACAAAAATTCCAAGTGAACGGTGAGCTAAGGCAGTATATTTTTCTTGTCCAGTACCACTTTCCTAGTGAGTAGCTCACTGATCTACAGCCATAGAACAATAGGCACCCATCTGAGCCAAACCAGCCCCAATGTATTCCTTCGCTATAAGTTATCCAACCCCTTGTAAAATGACACTGACCAAAATAATTCCAGGGTTTACATACCCAAAAGGTTCAGGATCTTGGGGTAATAAAACCCAACAGAGGGGAAGAAGCTATGTCATATGGGGAAGTTCTGTTCTTCTCTTCACAAAGGGCTATGTATTTGTGTACTACTTAGTGGTCAAAAAAAAAAAAAAGAAAAGCCAAGCCGAGGTGTTAGTCCATTGTATTCTCTTGTATCTTCTATTATCTCTTCTGTTCTATGAGCTGTATCTGTTCTGTTATCAGAGATAAATTCTGCCTGTCACCAATTTCCTGTGCTTTTAGTAAAAGCTCCCTTTTTGAAGACTATTTTGTTAAGTACAGCTTCATCTTTTTTTTTTGAGCCCTTAATTTTAAATACATGCTTTTAAGTACCCTTGCTGGAAAAGAATTTTATAAATATATATAATCTTGTTGTTACCCACCCAAAAGAAACAAAGTGTTCTTTTAGCTTGAATTGTTTGGAACGCTTTTTAAATGGGGTAGACAATTTCTATTGTCTGTTAGCTTAGAGTAGACCCCAGGAAAGAAAGAATAAGTTACAAAATTATTGTTGAAAATGAACATGGAAAAACCTAAGAGGGTTATATGTTATTATATAAAATCATGGACTCTTCCCAAAACCAAATAGGGGAAATCCAGAGAAGAGACTCAGATTTCCCACAGGCATCCTTCCCCACAGCCTTTTTAAGAAAGCCTCAGTTGGTGGCAATGAAAGCTACGCATAAAAACAGACACCAGGGCGTCATAATCAACATGCTATGCTAATGGCTGAAAGGAGGGCTGAGTCCTACATAAAGGCCCACACGTGTGTAATTGTTCTGAAGGCAGGGTTTGCAGAAGCTCAACATTTGGGTTATTTCTATATTATTATCTGGGTCACAGAGGTTCTATACCTTCAGCTAAAAACAAACTTTATTCACCTGTGGACAATATTCAACTCCAAATTCCTACACACCTCACTAAGAACTGTCTAAACCCAAGAGCTCAACAGGTCCTAAACCCTGGGCTCACACCCAGAATACTCCAGATAAGCAGAGAAACCAGCCTTGAGAAGGAAATATCTGACTCTGGAAATGGCAAATGCATATTGTCCCCATTTCTAGAGGACTCGCCTGGGGCAACAACCTTGGAACAAAGGGTGGAAGATAGAAGAAAAACATCAAATTTTTGTTTAATATCAAGGGGAGAAGAAAATATAAAACATAGCCCCAAACTTTAATTTTTATTTAGTTTTGTTTTCAATTGCTCCCTTCTTTTAATTCGTTTCTTCAAACACAAATCAATGCCAACTTACACCAACATAACTTGGGCCCAATGGTCAACATAAAAAAAAAATAATATAATAATGTATACTTGAAGATAGTAGATGAAGAGCTGATCATTTCAATGTTCAGTTGATTCCTCATAAAAACCCAGTTCTCCAACCCCATTAATG
This sequence comes from Hipposideros armiger, assembly GCF_001890085.2. Lineage (NCBI taxonomy): Eukaryota > Metazoa > Chordata > Mammalia > Chiroptera > Hipposideridae > Hipposideros > Hipposideros armiger. The sequence continues at coordinate 1,861,562 of NW_017731597.1, forward strand.
TTTCAGCTACTCATACTGTACTGTGAGTTTAAGCAAGAATTTATCTCTATGACTATTTAGATTTCTGTGAAGTTGTAACAGTCATTTTAATAAAAACCACCCAACTCACTAATAGTCAACAATCTGTTTTGCAAATGCTCACGTCCGTTCTTGCTCATCCAAGTGGTGTTGGATGAGCAAAGAAAAGCAGCAAAGACAGAAAATCTGTAGACGTCAATTAATGAGCATATCAAACCTTAAACTTTCCATGTTTGCATCTTTGACAAGGGAGGAGGTCTAGGTTTGCCCATTTGCAGCAACACCTGATTTGGCAAACCCAAAAGTTACATTGCCTTGGACAAAGGTTTTTTTGGGGTCTAGAGAGGCCAAAAGACATCTCTTGTTTCATCTTCAGCCCAGAGTTCTCAGAAAGAGCAACAGAAATTACCTATAAGCTCCAATATATTAAATTAAAATGGGGGAGTGGGAGAAGTGGTAAATCCTATGAGGTGTTGACTTTCTGGAGCTAGTTGCTTAAAAAAAAGAAAAAAACAAGAACAGATGAGCTCGCCCACCACCCATTTTGTCTGCTTCGCTGCCACTCTTCCTGCCCGGCAGCCCAAGGGAATTCCAGCAAGAGGCAGATTGTGGACCTGGCAGCCCCCGCCCAAGGTCTTCTCCACCTAGCTGCAGCCCACAGGGATGCCGGGCACATGGTACATGCTTGGAAAAATGCGTGCCAAGCCAAACTGTCGAAGGAGCAGGCCAAGAGTTTTCCAACTCCCTCCAAGGGAACATAAACAACTCCTTGATCTCCCACAAAAGAAGACAGAAGTAAAATCGTCAAGATGATAGTTCATTCTAGCGTTTTAAGGTCACGATGACCTGGCTGAGGAGATATTTTCATCTCTCCTGTTTATCACTCTTAAAATATTCTCCTCAATGAAAATCCACTTCATCTTGGGGACCTGGGAGTGACACCCATGTTAAACAAGAGGGATTTACCGAGGGAGTTCTACCAGTTACACCACTCCAGGCTCGGTGGGAATGTCCTTCCCACCATCACCTCATCACTTTAGCAGGATTAAGTCCCTTGGAAAACCAGTATGAAAGCTAGGGGCCCTCAGATGCAGGAAAGAGACAAAGGGTTTCGTGAATGTGGTTATTAGTGTAATGTGAGTGATTAAATAACAGTTCTCCTCCCCACCAAAACACACATTACCTCATCGAAAATATTAAAACCGAGGCGGCATTGTAATCACTTTGGCTATTGGCCTGAACATGTTACCATAGGAAGTTTCAAATACGCTACGTTTTATATTAAAAATATCAAGGGAATCAAGTGCCCTCCTCTTCATGTCATCAGCCTTTAGAATGTTAAGTAGAACAAGTTTGTAAATTAGTGCATAGTGAGCGCCTGTCTGCCCATCCACCTCCACAGAAAATAACCCCAAATCCTTCCAAAGACGCAATGCGTTCCCCTCAAGGAGTAACTCTAATGACGCGAGTGTCAGTCATCTGCTGAATTAGTTGGCTGGTCACTGCCCTTCCAGGAAAGTAAGACTAGCAAGCATCTACGCTACCTAAAGATGGAACTGGTGCTGATTTGGCAACAAGTATGGAAGCCTAGCACCCCAGCTTCCAATGCACAGGGATTTTCAGCTGGTTTCCATCCACGCCCCCACCCAAACCTACAAACACTCAAGGGCCAAATGTGAACACTGTGGCCAGACACATCAGAAAGTCAGTTCACAGTCCTGAAGAGGGGACTGTACCCAGGTCAACTGGCCAAAGACCAGGTATCATAACAGTGCCTTCATCATTTATAAACAGTTTTATACAATGATCTAATTTGACCCCCATAACAACCCCATGAGGCATGCAAATTGGTATCAGTACCATCTTACAGAAGAGGAAACTGCAACCCAAAGAAATAAGGGACTTGCCCAAAGTCATTCAAGTCGAGATGGCCAAACGAGGACTTGAACTCAAGTCTCTCGCCCACTAGTCCGGCATCCTTTCATTCACTACATCTGTTGAGGCGCAGTCAGAAAAACCTGATATCCACCCAAACTTTCAAATCTCCATAATATACATGTGTGACTGTACCAGTCTCGTGTAGATAAGCACCCACGCACCAGCTATGTACATAAAAAAACACTGATGCCAAGATCAGCTAGTGACCACATGCTTGTCAAAAACAAAACCGAGCCTGAGTTCCCAGGACAAGAGGGGCCACCAGCGCTGCATGTCAGAACTACGCTTCACAAACATGCCCTAATAAGGACTGACATCCATTCATTAGTATCACTCCTACCTCCACAACAAAAGAACCCCACTTTTGAAAACGTGCCAACTCTAGAATTCAATCTACTGCTGTGTATTATTTCTCAGGAAAAACACAAAAACCAACTACCCTGTGAGGTAAAAGCATGGGTGAAATTTTATAGAGTTCTTCCTTTGTAAAACTGTAACTAGATACCATGTCTTCTCATAGAGTAGCATCACGGACGCAAAAGGAAATTACGGAACCAGATCATAAGAATGATCACAACTTATCTTGACAAGATTTTACTTAAAAGGATTGCAGCCCTTTTAAGAGTGAGCCACCCATCACCATTTGATCAAGCAATTTAATTGATCAGAAATAAATCCCTCCAAAGAATCCATCTGCAGTTAAGTCGGTGAGAGCTGAACCACTGAACAGGAAAAGTGTGGCCTGCTACTCAGAGAAGGCGGTAATAACAAATGTGGTAAACCAAGAATGCCATAAGAGATAGAATATTTTCTTCATCTGGTCTGGTTTTCTCCGATTAAAGGAATCAGCTGAGAGGGGCAAAAAAGACAAAAACTCACCTTCCCAAACCAAGAAATAAACTATCCAGACACATACCGCTAATGAAACTAGGTCCCACTAAAGCAAGCCTCAGACAGCTCACAGCTCTATTTTTCCACAAGGCTGAGCATTCTAGACTCTTCTTCCAAAGCCAAAAGGATAAATTTCATCACTATAGTTTGATACACTGTTCCATAAAACACCACCTTACTTCATGTGCATACCACTTAAGTACTGTAGAAAATGATGACGTGCTAAAATAGATGACTTTTCTGTTTCCTTCTGACATTTTTTTTTTAAGATTTTATTGGGGAATTGGGGAAGGGGAACAGACAAGTTGCTGTCATCTTGTTCTTCAGTCTTGTTGTGGAGGACGTCGCTTCATTGGCCCATGTTGGTATTATCATTGCGCTCTTCCTGGATGAGGCAGATAGGTCACCGGCCACTGGACAGCGGCTCACGGCGGCTCTTGACAGCTCATGCTGGCTGCCGGCCACTCACGGTAGCTTATGACAGACCACTGCAGCTTTACTGCAGCCTACGCTGTCACCGGCGACTCACAGCATCCCAGCTCCAAGTCGAGCTGCTGTTCACCATCTTAGCTGTAGAGGGTGCAGCATCATTGGCCCTAATGTGGGATCCGAACCGGGGTCCTGCTGCTTGGAGCTGGCGTCCCAAGCCAACTCTTAACCAACGTGCCACTCGGCCGGCCCTCCTTATGACATTTTTAAAAGGGTATTTGACACCATAGACCAACCCTGGTCATAAATTGGTGGATGAATTCAAAATAAAGTTTCCAACTACCATCGGTCTATAATAAATAATATGCTCTCTAGTTCAGGAAATCTGATGACAGAAATCTAAGGAGAAAAAAATGGATTTTTGAAACGTCTCAGGCAAAAAAGGAAAAAAAAAACCTAAATGGCTATAATTGAGAAAGAAAGGAAACAAGAAACTTCCTTTTTTTGCATCTAAGCCCCACTTCTGAAACAACAGCTGTCTTTGCTCAGCTGGAGGAAAACCACAGGACTTGGAATAACTCACTTAATGTACTGTCCCTCCTCTGTTAAAGTGACACTGTGGACTCACCCTCAGTAGGACATGTGCTTGGTTTAACTTGTTTTTCCAGTAACAGTAATGAACGAATCTGCTCTAATATGGAAATGATTTGCATCCTCACAACTGAAAAAAAAACACCATGCAGGTACTTGGAAATACCTACAGATGTGGGATACATGTTCCTGCTGTGGAGCCAGGGTAAGTTTTCGCCCTCTCTGTAATTTATTTACCTGCAGCCTCTCCACAAATGATGACCAGTGCTAATCTTTTTTGTTTCATTACAAAAACGGAGTTTCTTCTAATGACCAAAATAATCTTTCACTGCCATGTACTCAGTGTATCTTTGTCTTAGCTAATCCTTATCGTCCTGGGCTTCCCAACTCTGAAATGAAATGAACTGATGTCTTTTCTTTCCTCCTGATGACAAGCCTTGCTTAACTCCGGATTAAGCAACTCCGGGTTACTACAGACGGTTGACAACGAATCAACAGCCCCTGCAAGCGACCAGCATCACTGGACAGCTTTCCATGGGAAAGTGGTCCATTCTCCATCCTATGGCTCTGTCAGTTCTAGTTTGCTCTCTAGTTCAGGCCAGAAGAATGATTTAAAAATCAGCAGACATTTACGAAGCCCTCACATGGATTATGAAGCAGGTTAAGCACGCTAATGTGGGGAGGGAAGGCTTAATGACATCAAACGAGGGTTCTGCCCCAGCGTAGGCCATGAAAAGGAAACGTGTTTGTTCTCCTCAGATCAAAAGCAGCATTCTTTCTCAAGGAGAGAGTCAATGTAATTCACATATATCCACCATTCTCATTTCTTCTACGCTGGAAAGATAGCTTTTTAATTCAAAGTTTCAATTCACAAACTAGGGTGCAGAGGACATTGGAAAAATATTGGGAGTAAAAAATAATCTATCTAATGAGAGTCAATAGCTTTGACACTGAACACTTCAGTTCATTCTGGACCAGTGGTCTGCAAAATGAGATGTGTGTGTCCCAGAGGTGGGGGGATGCAAAACCATCCCCTGCAGGGTACCAGAAAGATGTTTAAAACCTCTACCTATCTACAGTCTAACAAACATTTACCATATTTCCCCATGTATAAGATGCACTTTAATTTTGGGGCCCAAAATCTGAAAAAAATGTATTACATAAAGTTATTGAACTCAAGTTTTATTCATCATAAAATTCATACAACTCCTCATCACTGGCGGGAAATGAAAGTAAAAAAATCTACAACTACTGTATAAGACACACCCAGTATTTAGGCTCCAAATTTTTCCAAAAAGGGTGTGTCTTATACATGGGGAAATATGGTAATCACACTTTACTGAGCATTAACATACGCATGTATGGTTTCTTTGTTGTACATGTATATAATTTATAACTATTTATTTATTTACTTGGAGGAGAGGGTCCATGCTCAGAAAACATTTTCCTTGGGGCATACATTTGTTTTTAAAGTTTAGAGGTTCTTGTTTTATCCCTGCAATACACAAACTAGGACACACACAGCCCTAGGGGTACACAGCCATTGGTGGGAAATGCAAAGAGACTGGATAAACTTGGTACATGTGCCTGGTGTCTCTATGTCATTTGCTCTAGGGTGAGTGACAGCCACTCTTTTATGCAATCAGGTGCTTTGGAAGACAACTATGGCAACATGTCTTACAGTAGAAAGGACCACACAGAAGGATGACCAAGCCTCCATGCCTGCCTCTCTATCACCTAGCCATCTAACCCAAGGCTAATCGCTTCAGTCTTCGGGCCTTTTAGGCTCCTTCTCACTCGAATTTTAGGATTCACACGTTAAGGTTTTCATCCCACCTTTACTTGCTTCTACATGACACTCTTCTAACTATTGGGTTGTTGAAAAAGTCATGACGTATTTTTTCTATGTTTTTCCTTGCAAAAATGCGCCATGACTTTTCCGACAACACCTATAGAATGCATTAGCCTGTCCTCCCCACCAATCTCAAGTCTTGCCTCCCTCCCTGACGAAGCCTGCCGTTGAAGTCCCTCAGCTTCCGCGGACTGTGTGTACGATGCTAAAGGGCCTGGAAGAGTTCATAAGTGTTCTCAGGTGATTTCCAAGTGTCCCCCAGTAGTCCTGGACTATGAAGTCCTTGGTGTAAAGTGTCAGGGCAGCATTCTGCATGGGGCACCAACATATATCATCACCTGATCACGCTGATGACCCATAGCCCTGACCCTGGTGCAAATCAGCAAAACCCCTAATTTAAGGGGGACAGAAACAGGAATTTAAATTACCCACCTAATGAAGGTATATAGTTTGGCACAAGAAAGTGAAGTGGAGAGCATGCCTGGGTATGCCAGGCTATGAGGAAAATCACTCTAGAAGCAGCAGAAACAAAACGAGGAAGTGGGGACAGCATAGAGGAGTGTTAACTCACTAATAGGATGCCCTCTCTCACTCAAAACAGCTGAGTTCACATCCCAGCCATTGCCACCCTGTCAAAATATGTACTTATTGAAGGAGTTAATATATGAACCGTGTTTATAGCCCAGCACTGTTAGTCTAATAAATATGATTATCCTCACCCCATCAAGCACACCAGAACCAACAGGAGGAATGTCACATCTTTATCTGCAGACTTTGGGGACTCCATGGCAGAATTTCCACCTACCCAGAGCAGACTGAGATTCAACTTCCCTTTTCAGGTTTTGTCAACATCTCTAACGGTTCCATGGCATATTTCCCATCACATGGAAAGATAAGACTCAATTCCCAGGCAATATAGTGCACGTTTAAGGAAGCAGCATCGTGTGAGGGATAAAGCAGTGGGCCAAGGGCTAAAAGTCACCACCACTGACTATGTTTATGCTCTTGAAAATGTACTTAGTTTTCCAGGGCCTAAATTTTCTAACCTGTTTTTTTTTTTTAAATGATGAGATGACCCATAGCCAACGATGCAGTAGCTTATATTTTACTGTGATCTGCAGTAAGAAATGTATTTTAAAGTCACAGCTCAATATCCCCATAGATATGTACATAGCAAAAACAATAGCTTCAAGAAACAATGCTTACCCTTACTATGTATTATTTCCTATTCTATTCCATTTTTCCAAAAAAAAAAACAAACGTGCAAATTGGCTCAAGACCTACCAAATTGGTTTCATGACCCACTAATGATCACAATCTGCAATTTCAATAAACCAGGATGAATGCATGGTAGTAAAGAGCATGGTCTTGCAGACAGAGAGCCACCATTCACTAGTGACATAATCTTGGGTAAGTCACCAGCCCTTTCAAAGCAGGTCTTGTAGATCAAAGATGAAAACACCAGCATTGTTCTAAACATTAAGCAGGCAATGAATGAATGGAAAACCCTTGGCTGCCCTGTGTCTGATGGAGAACAAGCACTGGAAGAAAAGTTATGGTGATAATTCATCACAGCAACGCCATTATGACTAAATTCAAAGACTCCAAAGGAAAGCCAAAGCAGTGGACGGGAGCTGGGCAAAAGAACAGGCTCACCATCCGTAAGCATCGATGACCAGCAGGACAGACATCGGGTTCGTCCTGGTCTGTGCTCATTGAAAGGGTTTGTGTGTTTTCTTCTCAGCATCCCCTAACAACTGTGCCAGTGCCTGGCATGTAGGGGGCACTCACATCTTTGTTGAATGAATGAATGAACCCATCTGGTGCCCACCTCTTAGCACTGGAAGAGCTGTGGGAAGATGCCAGCCAAGCTTGTATAGCTCCCTCTGCCTAAAGCTCAAACACTGAGGTTGCTCCAAGTCCAAGGTTCTGAAATTGTAACTCCCCAAAACAGCAACAGTATCATCTGGGGACTTGTCAGAACTGCAAATTCCCAGGTCCCACTCCAGACTTACAGAATCACAATCTCTGGGGGGGTGGGCCCAACAATGTAGATTCTAATAACCCGACCCACATTCCACCCCGCAAACGCAACTTTAAAAACCACTGCTCCAAACCATGAAGACTTGGAGCCCTGCAGCAGTCCAGGGAACGCCAGGTACAGTCAAAGGGACTCCTGGAAAGCTCATTAGTCCCAGGAGCTGGTTACTCATGTAGTTCATTCAGGGCTCTTTAAAATTAGCATTTCATGGGTTGATAAATCAAAGCACATATTTACATCACTCGATTGAGTCTACTATTTCAGAAAGCCTTGGAAAAGCTTGCTAATTTCTATAAAACCTGAATTTTCCAAAAGGCACCTGAGTCAGAAGCCCTGCAGTTGCATCAGGTTTGACACGAGATATAGAGAAAACATAATGATTTTTATCAAAAGGTAAGAAAACATAACAATCTTCTTTCCACTCTGGAAAGAATTGCTAACATACCTTTGAAGGGCCAAAGGGTACCTTTCAAAACCAGAAAGAGTCCTCATTTCTGCCAATAAAATAATGATCCAGTTACATACCAACGGACAGACAGAGCACCTCTGGCTTTGGCTCTCCATTCAGCCCTGGTACCTACAGTGTGACCTTGGGCAAGGCCTCACAGGGTCTCCACCAACGAACACATGGCCTTGTAAAAGATACAATGTACATGAAAGTGCTTTGCAAACGAGTAGATATTATCTTTTCAACATGCAAATTTATTCCTGTGAACCCATTCCTTCCCTCCCATTCACAGTGACCAAAATGATTTATTTTAGAAAGTGCTCCTAATTTATGTTGTCTTGTCCCTGCCTCTTCTCCCTCATCCCTACCCCCATCCCATCTAGCAGCCATCAGTTTTTCCTCTGTGTCTCTGAGACTATTGGACGAGACAACATAAATTGGTAATTACAATAAGGCCTCAGGGATAGAAAAGACAGTATAGGGAATATAATCAATAATGTTGTAAAGATTTTTTAGGGGGCCAGATGGGCTCATGTCTTGTTAGGGAGACCACTTCATAGATGGTGTAGAGGCCTGACCACTGCACTGTACATCTGAAGCTGTGGTTGAATAATATTATATGTCAACTATAACTTAATACATATATAGTCATGGGAGGTGGAGTATAGTGTGGGAATGGAGTCCATGGAATTGTATGATATTGGGGTGGGGGGGCAGTGGATGGGGAGGGGGGTTGTCACTTTGTGAGGGTGAAAAGGATAACTATTGCATGTTTTGTACACCTGAAACTAATAATAAGAAAGAAAGAAAGAAAGAAAGAGAGAGAGAGAGAGAGAGAGAGAGAGAGAGAGAGAGAGAGAGAGAGANAGAGAGAGAGAGAGAAAGAAAGAAAGAAAGAAAGAAAGAAAGAAAGAAAGAAAGAAAGAAAGAAAGAAAGAAAGAAAGAAAGAAAGAAAGGAAGAAAGTGTTCCTAAGTGGTGAGATCGCAGTTGTAACAAAAATGTAAACGAGCAAAGATCCTGAAGGCGTTCGTACACATAAAGAAGCAGGAAGCCACAGATGGGAAGGCTCTCAAACGACAAAGAAATATGTTAGAAAAATGGCCTGGAGAACATTGGCCCTTTCTGGTTTGGGTTGGCAAAAAAACTGGAGCTAGAAAGACATGGTGTTTAAGCAGGAAAATTAATGGCAAACAATAAATAAAGTGAATTACTTCAAAGCCTCACAAAAGGGTACGTTTAAAGGCAAGCTCGGGAAGCAGGATTTGAGGAGGGCTGTGTTCCTGTTGGGTCTGACTTACCCTTCACTGTGGGTACCCTGCATTTTCAGGTGGCCCCAAAGAGAGAGTGGGGCCACTATCGTTGTCACTAATGGTGACCAGATGCTGACGGGATGATTGCACATCAACAGTTCTCAGACTCAGGTCTTGTGTAATTGGGTGTGTCCATCTATGTCACTCCACAGATGGTGATTAAACTAGTTACAACTTCCCTAAATCTTCTCACTGGGCCGGAGCGGCATTCTGGGTAGCTACTCTCTGCCAACTGGGAACAGGCACTATTATAAGATAATGTTTTAAAAACAGTTCCAAGGTCCACTCCTCCTCCCAACACACACACACACACACACACACACACACACACACACACACACACACACACACCCTGCTCACACACTTAAAGCAGGGATGTTTGTTTAATTCAAATATCTAAATCATCAAATCTGAAATATAAACCCTGACCAAAACCAGAAATATTCCTTTACTGCAGTGAATGTAACACGTCTATTAATGCCAATCTGTCACGGGTAAAAAGAAATATAATCAGTTCCCAGTTTTCTATGAACAAATTATGGATACTCTGTGTGCCGCAGGAGCGGCCCTGCTGTCAAAGCTCTCCTCGGGATGATGGAGAATGAGGAGTTCCAGCTCTGGGGTACACAATGCCCAGGTTCTTCCTGCTGTCAGAGGTGCATGGCCCGGACATGGCTAGATGGCAGTGGCCTTCAGAGGAGGCTATCAGCTGGCCACAGGGCATGGCCAAGGCACAGCTGGGTTTTCGGAGGCATCAAAATGGTCCACTTGGCACTTAGCTGATGCTGGGACATCGACCCTTCAACTAGTTGGCCGCTCCCGGTGGTAAGCTGTCCTACCCTGTACACCCGACAGAGTGTCTGTCGAGATGGCACCTTTGAACGTAAAGCACAGCTCATGAAATGTACCCTGTGGGAAGGCAAGCGTGTTTTCATATATTAACAGATGTACACGAGGCAGAGATCCATGTACGTTATTAGCCTGTGGATGCGTAAGCAACACTGGAGTGCAATGTGTGAGCTCCATCACTGTTCCTCTTCTCCCGATGAGCATGCGGCCGAGTGAAAACTGTAGCCATCAGGCATTGTCACCCCTGAAATGTATGGGTTACAGTTCCCACAGAAGCTAGCTATGCATTTCCTTGTGGGTGGATGTGTAAAACTATCATTACAAAACATTTTCTATTTCTTAATTTTGATTGAAAGGATAGGAAAAAAACACACACTGAAGCACGCTTATAGGGGTGACAGCGCAGTACGGACATGCCTGTCTATATACATAGTTTAGACTCTGTTTAAATGTCAGGTTGTGGTAATGCACGAGGGGAACGCCAAGAGCTACGAAATAAAATTACATCAAGGAACAGCCCATGGAGAGAACTTAGGGACATTTTCAGGAATAGCAAAGTCACTTCAGGCCACTCGGGAAGAACCACAGCAGGGGACATGAACAACACTCTGAGGAAAACCACTCAGAAAAAGACAGCAGGGCGCATACAATACGTGCCAATGAACAAGGCAGTATGGACGCAGGGGCAGAACATGTGGAAGTTGGGATGCAGTTGGTTGAGTCAGCCACACACTCCTGACCGTCTCACTTTGGACCAACATCCCGTCGAGGGAACAGGGACAATCGGTTACTGCAGGCACAGAATCGCGTTAAGAAGAGCTAACTGGCCCATCTGGGGAAAGAGTCCATTCAACTTCTGCTTCAGTGCCGTCATGCTCTTCCTGATGCAGCTAAACAAGCAGAAAAGAAGGCTGTCCTGTCATGGGGAACAGAATTCAGATTTCGGGATATTATGGAGGAAGCGGTGTGGTGTAATGAAACAAGAACGGCCCTAGAAACCAGGCCCTGGGGTCTCGTCCTGGCTTCACTCTATACGCACCGTGGGATCTACAGGAATCCCCTTAAGCTACTTGAGACTTAGTATTCTCGTCTGTAAACCAATATCCCCAGCCCTCCTTCCTTAGCAGCATTCGTGTGTGGCGCACATAAAACCATGTTTAGAAAAGTGATTATACACCGGAAAGCTATAACCTCCGAATATTATTTTATGTAAAATTCCCAATCCCAAATTCTGTAAAACAAAAAGGCCTCCCCATCTTAGCCTGCCAAATTATAAACGGTCCCATGATTCAAATTCAGTCACATACACCTATGAGACTAGCCCAAATGGGGGTAGAAGATATATGTGTGTTGGGCTAGTGTAACCAACTTTAATAATTTCTTTTTTTTAATTTCCCCATTGCTCTCTTCGTGTCTCAACAATGCTCAGGAATTAAAAGCAAGAGTGATAATCTCCTCAGCCTCCCCTCGCCTTCTGTGACACAGGAATCTGACATAGGCCACTTCACATGCCTGATTAGATAAGCTTTCCCCAAGGCCGAAAACCAACTGCTTCTACCATTTCGAACCTGATTTCCATGAAGGCTCAGGGGTGAAAGATGGAAACAAACAGATCCTCCGTTTTTGAATGAGGTCTCCAGCTTTGATTCAAAACACTAAATCTTGCTTTTTTCTATGAATAAATTGCTTCTGAGGTGAGAGGTGCTAGATGCTGCAAACTTTGAGCAGACAAAGAGGTTTCCATTCATGCGCAGTTAATCTACAAATTTGAAAATACTAGACAATAGTGCTTTAGTTTGTTTTTCTGGGTGACCCATAATCTTGCCTTGGTGATGAAGCAGAGTCCAAAGGAATCATGAAAAGAAACTGAAGCAAGAAGGTCCAGGAACAAGCACTCCCAGCCTATCTCTTCCAAAGGGGGAATTAATTACCCTGAGGCTAATGAAGTTCAAACTTGGGGCCCCCCAACCTTGCACTTGAGTGCCTATTTTGTGTCCAGAACCATGGCATTAAATATGTTGTTTCTAATATTTACAAATAACCCTGCAAGTTAGGTACTACTATCATTCCCGTTACACAAACAAGGGAACTGAGGCTTGGAGAAGCTAAGTGGCTTGCCCAATATTCTTAGCTAAGAATCAGAACCAGGTCTGGCTGGCTCCAAAAACTCACCAGCTATGCAAAAGTAAAAATCAAAATGTAGTGGGGAAGGCTACCTAACAGTTGCTCCAAGAGATCATTAAAAACAAACAGTCAATGGGCTGATCGAGTGACACCTTGGTTGAGTTGGCTTGGGATGCCAGCTCTGAGCAGCAGGGTCCCGGTTCACATCCCACATGAGAGTCATTGACACTGCCCTCTACAGGTAAGATGGTGAACAATAGCTGACCTAGAGCTGGGCTGCCGTGAGTCGCTGGTGACGGCGTAGGCTACAGTGAAGCTGCAGTGGGCCACAGTGAACTACAGTGAGTGGCTGGCAGCGGGTGTGAGCTGCCAAGAGCTGCCGTGAGCAGCCGTCCAGTGGCTGGCAACCGATCTGCCTCACCCAGGAAGAGCGCAATGGCAATACCAACATGGGCCAGTGAAGCGATGTCCTCACAACTAGACGTCCTCCACAACTTGTCTGTTCCCCTCCACCAAATCCCCAATAAAATCTTTAAAAACAAACAAACAGTCAGCCTTCACTGTCATGTTTCTCTTTCATTACCCTTAATATCTGCTTCACCATTCAACAGGCAGCTCACACAATGAAACCGTAAGGAGAAAGTCCAGTATACTTGAAAGGACCTACATGTCAGTACGCATGTGTAAGGGCCATGTTTTAAGACAGAAGAGATTATCCGTTGGTGTCAAACATACTTCTCTCACCTCTTAGTACTGATGACCATCAATGTTCAGTACCAAAGGAGATAATAAGGAAAAGTTTCATGGAAAAGAAGAGAAACCAAGGTCATCCTCATGTTTTTTTCTATAATAATATGTGTAGAAATGCTGCACACAGATAATCCCAAAGCTCCCAGGCCAAGGCAGGTGAGGACTGGGTGGTGCTAGCAATTGGCTACGCCCGTTGTTCCTATGCTGAGCGTGCCAATCATTTTCCATGGTCGCTCACATCCCTCTCAGAATGATACACTAAGAATACAAGTGCACAGTCAAGAAAAAGCTATCTGTAGCTAAAAAGGCTGGCACAAGTCTGACTCTGCAGTGTCCTTTTCAATCTTTAAAAATTGTTTTTATTAGAAAGAAAAAAAGTTACACATTTGTTCCCGTTCTTAATCTACTAAAGAGTTTCTTTCAGGATCAAGAAGTAAACAGGGCAAGAAACACTCAACAACCTTCCTTGGTACGACAAACATAAACCTGTTCTTCCCACTTTCAAAAAGACTTAGAAGGAACTGCAACCCTCAAAATGGAATTTCGGAGTTTAAAGCATTTCCATGTTATACAAATGCTTTTCAGAGGTAAGATGTTAAGAAGAGTAGAACTTCAGTCAGTTTAGTACACAAAATAGTATGAAATCCAAAGTTATTATCTGTGGGGCTACAGGCGTCCACAAATAGACAGTGGCATTACTTATAGTGGATAAGTGTGGGAGCTTTGGAGTCAGGCAGGGCAGGTTCCAGTCGCCGCTCTGCACTGCTGACCAGCTGGGTGACCCGGATGGTCATCCCTTAACCTTTCAGCAAAAGGAATCATAACACCTACGGTGAGGACTCCAGGAAACAGGTAAAGGACTTCTCCCCCAAGCATCTGTCACATAATAGACCCTCTGTATATGGAAACCATTGTTGCTTCTTATAAACTCCATGAGGACAGAGGTGTTTGTCTGTTGCGTTCACTCTGCTAACAAGGAGGCATGTCTTGGTCAGCTTTCATGCAAATACTCCCAGTTCCTCCAAAGTGACATTCACATTTATCTGTATTATAATAATTACATTCCAATGCTGCCATCCTCAGTGTATACCTCCTATCTTTCACTGTCAGTGGCTTCAGATGCTATTTTAGAAAGATTTCAATTATTGGAAAATATTTTAAGCGTTTTAAGGATAGTTGAGTTAACATATGCACCACTTACATTTTCTGTCAAGAGTGTGCTTACACATGATTATAAATATCTCCGACTCGAAAAGAAAACCTTTCATAGCACTCCCACAACTGAAAAACAAAGTCTTAGAAATAATTATAGAGGGAGCAGAAGGGAGTGGTAGGTAGAAGACAGCTTACTAAATCGGCAAAATAAAATGTGGAGTTTTGTCTTAAAATGAAACAAAACCAAAACTGACAACTATTTGCTCAAGGCTGCCAAAACCAGAAAATAAGCACACCGTCATGGGAGACGGGTATTAAAATACGGAACCCTTTTCTGAGAAAGTCACTCCACCAGTCCTGGCTAATCCAACGCTGAATCACTAATGACACAGGCCCTGCTGGGTTGTCTTAACCACTGCAGAGACTTCCAAAGGGACAGGCAGGGGCTCCCACGCACATATTCAGTGTGGACACACCTCTCCCCTCCCTCCCACCCTGCCGCTCCTTCACTGTTCCCTTTTCAGATCTCAAGAAACAGGAGGTTGACATATTGATCTGAGTCATGAGTGTAGAGAAAAGAACCCTAGCGTGGATTCTGCACACACACCCCACACCCGTCCACCCTGACCTAGCTCTGGGCCCTGTGGCCAATCACTTCACTGCTTTGGGCTCTGGTTTCCTCATCAGTAAAACAAGGATGGACTTACATGGGTGGTTCCCATCCTGAGATCCCTAAATCTCCAGGAGCCCCTGAAGTTGTAAAAACAGACCATAGGATATTTTTATTATTGCAAAATGTCTAATAGAGACAGTCCATGAAGTGCTCTAAGGCTAATTAAAACATCAAATATTTTGGCTCTAGGCCAGCAGTCCACATGGTGACACTGGATAGCACGTGAGGGGGTTTGTCATAACATAGGAAATTGGGGAACATGAGTGTCAGACCTGATAATGTCCTCAAAGTTACACCCCAGAAAAATCAGTTTCTGTGCTAAACATAACATCCAACAACAAAGGCCCGGTGAATAAATAATAGGGCAATGATTTCAGCATCTATCAATGCAATTTGTATAACTGACAAAATTTCTTTACAGTGGAAGCATACCCCCACGAGGGGAACAGATGCAAATATAATACTGCTACGTACTTATAGGGTCACCAGAAACCAGCGAACAATCTACCTGCTGCAAACAATGAAGCCCCTATTTCTCACTGAGGGTCCGAATCACTCACCCACTTTTGAAAATCACTCATCCACTCAAGAAAAGTGAAAGCAATTTTTAAAAGCCCATCCATACTGCCTTATAAAACACCACCACCAACAATGACTACTATTTACTGTGCTCTCACTATGTGCCGGGCACTGTGCTATGAACTTAACTTGAACTTATTTAAGCCGCACAACAACTCCTAACCATTACAGGCTGCTATCACCTTCAATTCATAAATAATGAAATGGAGGCACACAGCGTTGCAGAAACTTGCCCAGGGACATGGGGCTAGTACGTTGAGAGCCAGGCTTGGAAGTATCTCCACGCTGTCTCCCCATTCGCTGACCACTCTCTCTCAAAGAGAGGTGTCCAGAAACACAGACAGGAATGTCCCCAAGCAGAGCCCTCGAGAGTCAGGCCACTGCTCCTGAGAGCAGCCCTCTGAAGGGCTCATAGCTGTGGCCATTTGGGCTTCAATACTCATCCTTCCTGGGAAGGCCCCGCCTCTCAACCCCAATTCAATCTGCTTGTCCTGGTGGTAGAAATCAACTGAGAGAAGGCAAGGTCCATCAGTCAGTAATGCCCATTCACTCTTTATTTATTCAGGAGATACAAATGATTCCTAATAGCTGGCCCCTACATTCAAAACACTGACAGCCTTACGAACTGATCTTTAGTGATGCATATTATAAAAACATTCATCTTTGGTGTGCTGGAATGACTAAGGGTTATAGAGGCAGACAGACCTAGCTCTAACTCCCAACTCTGCCACTTACTAATTACATTACCCTGAGGGTGTTGGAGGCCTCAGTTTCCCCATTTAGCTACTCCCTGATTCTTGGGATTGTTGTGAAGTGCAACTGTAGGAATGTGCACAACACACCATGGCTGACTGCAGAGGCCTGGCTGGCGCCTGACAGAGGTTTGAATCCTGGCTCCATCCCCTCCTAACCACAAGATTCACCCCAACACCCAACGCTATGAATCTAAGCTCCAATTTCCTTTCCTGTAATATCAGTCAATAGTGTCTGCCCTATAGGAGGGCCACGTGAATTACATGAGGAAATATATGTAAAGCCCCTAGCAGAATGACAGACATGCAGTAAGACGTCAACAAATGTTTTTTGTTTTTTTTTTAAAGCTGAGGTTTAAAAAGTCAAACCACACGTTGAAGTCCCAGCTCTGTCGCTTATTATTATCTAGGGCTAAACAATGGCATATGAGCCAGCTAACCCCTCTGAGGTTCAGTTTCCACCAAAGGTTTTGTGAAGAGGAAAGGAGGCAATTATGTGAGAATGCTCTGTAAACTCTCCATTGCTATGTAAATGTTGGGCTGGTTTTGCTTTATAAAAATAAGTTTTGTGTTAATTGTATTGACGGGTGCTTCCAACTTACTACCTTCATCTTTAAAATGGAAAAACTGAGGCAGAGAAATTTTAAGCCAAAAATGGTTCCAAATTCAGATGGAGAAAAGGACTGGGCTAAAATAAAGTCAGACGATGACCAAGCAGAAAACAAACAGCCCTTCCAGAAGAAAGATGAGAACAAACACCCAACAACCTGTTTTTAATCAGCTGCTCCCTTGCTGACTAAGCCTCTCCCTGAATGATCTAGGCATAAGCATTCTCTAATTTCCTCCCAGAAACAGTATTAGACTGCAGGGTGGGAAAGAGCTTTGCTGTCAAATCTCGCTTCCCATCCATGAAGTCCTTTTGGGGGAAGAGTTGGGGGGGATGGCACAGACACCAACTAGAATCTCACTCTAACTGGTACTCTCTTAGCTACACTTTAAAAAAAAAAATCTCAATCTTTCAGAGAGGTTTCCTTCTTTGGCTGCTCAGAAATGTCCTTGTGCCCCAGGTCTCCTCATGCTAAATATGGTCATAGCTGGCAAACAACCAGCCCAGTAAATTCCAATAGTTCTTAAGAAAGCATTCATATTGACTGAAATGACTCGGAATCAAACACTTCTGGACCTGCAGGGCTTCAGCACACAGCGTTTGGCTGGAGCTCTTAATGTCGAAAGCAGCAGGGAGCCTCGAGAACTTCCAAACTTGAAAAAAAAAAAAAAAAAGCAATCTACACTTCTTTATTGCAACATTCCTCAGCAAGAACGCTGGCCTCCCACCCACTGTGCACCCAGCACTGCGCAGAGGCGGTGGGCGGCTGGAAGGAGGAATGGAAGAAACAGGTGGTGTCCACGGGGTGCCAAAACAACAGGTTGATTCAGTCAGTTCTGTCTGCACAGCTAATCAATTTGGTGAGGGGGGAGGGGAGGGCATCTGAGTCATCCTGCTGTCTGACCAAGCGGACAGGCTGGACCACTGTACAATTACCGATTAGGTCAGACTGTCAGGTTGGGTAGTGGGTTGTTACATACTTTCCAAATCTTGGATATCTAGGAACACAGGATAGGAGCCGATTCCCCTCCCGCCCCTCCCCCCATCACATATTTGGCCCCAGAATATACTGTTTTCCTCCAGCATCTTTTTATAAAGTATTAAAGTAAAAGTGCATTTCCTGAGAACATGCAACTGACCGCTTGTGCATTTATGATAGTGTCTGATTAGAATTTTAAAGTAGCTCCAGAAAAATCCCAGCTAACAAATACATAGAAAACTGACAGAGCTCATGAGAAATCAAAGGATAAAGAAATTAAACTATCAAATAAGTGATTTTTATATTAATATTGGTAGCAACTTGATATTATACAGTTTAACCTGTCCATATGTGTTGCACCATATTTAGGATAGACAAAGGACTAACGTGCTTAATAAAGAGCTTTTTCAAACCAGTAACCCAAAAATGAACACCTTGATGGGTAAAAAAAAAATTATTTACCAAAACAAATAAATTAAAAGGCAATACGAGTGACCACCAAACATAGGAAAAAACTTTCACCATCACCGTAACTAGGGAGACAAATTAAGATGAGGTAGCATTTACCACTTATCAAATTGGTAAAGATTTTTTAAAATAAAAACTAGTGTTGACAATGGTTGGGAACACTGATAGTCTCATATTCTGCGGACAGAAGTATAATTGAGCAGACTATATGGAAGGGAATTTGGCCATGTGTCTCAAAAGCCATAGAAAGTTCCACACTCTTTGATACAGTAATTGGACTTCTGGAAGTTTATGGTAAGGAAATAAATATTCCTACCAAGATTTATATACAGCAATGTTCACCACAGCATTATTGATAAAGAAAAAAATTGGAAACTAAGAATAGACGTCAATTAAAAAAATTCTTTAGCTAGAACAGTAAGCAGTCTCTAAAACCATGTTCTTAAAGAATATTTATATATGTGAGAAAATGTTCACAATATTTTAAGGGGTGCAGAAGCAGATGATAAAACTATATGTAGGGCCGGCCGAGTGGCGCGATGGTTAAGAATGTGCTTGGGACGCCAGAGGGCCCCGGTTCGGATCCCACATATGAGGGCCAGTGACACTGCCCTCCACAGCTAAGATGCTGAACAACAGCTCAACCTGGAG
>NW_017731597.1:1880792-1892396 GCF_001890085.2 Hipposideros armiger
ACAGCTAAGATGCTGAACAACAGCTCAACCTGGAGCTGGGCTGCTGTGAGTCCCCGGCGACTGCGTAGGCTGCAGCCCCTGCTGCAGTGGGTTGCCAAGGGCTACCGTATGTAGCCAGCAGCCAGCGTGAGCAGCCAGCAGCCACAGTGAGCAGCCATCCAGAAGCCGGCGACTGATCTGCCTCACCCGGGAAGAGCACAATGACAGCAAGTTGTCTGTTCCCCTTCCCCCAATTCCCCAGCACTGTTCCCATCCCCCCAATTCCCCAATAAAAATCTTAAAAAAAAAAACTATATGTACACTAAAGTCCCAATTATAATAATGACAGGGAAAAAAACTGCCTGGAATGTATCAAAATATTAACCATGAGTTTTGGTTGGAGGTAATAGGATTATTGGAGATTTTAATTTTCTCTTAATGTTTTCCAGTTTTCTTTTTTTTTTATCATGTTCCCCGATTTTTTAAAATCACTCTCTTTGACATAATTTCTCTGCTGGAAATTAACTTAATGGAAAAATCCTACGGAGGGAAATTTCTTTCAGTATGAATATGATCAATATCATTTATATTTGTGTATTATACATATATATATATATATATATATATATATATATATATATGATGTATATGATGGAGCCAACCAAATATGAGACCAAATCAAAGGAGACCAATCAAAACATAGCAAACCCAGGGCCGGCCAATTGACGCATTGGTTAAGAGCTGGCTTGGGACGCCAGCTCTGAGCAGCAGGGCTCCGGTTCGGATCCCACATGAGGGCCAGTAACACTGCCCTCTACAGCTAAGATGGTGAACAACAGCTCAACCTGGAGCTGGGCTGCTGTGAGTTGCCGGCGAGGGCGTAGGCTGCAGCCGCTGCTGCAGTGGGCTGCCATAAGCTACCGTGTGTGGCCGGCAGCCAGCGTGAGCGGCCGGCAGCTGGTTTGAGCTGCCAAGAGCCACCGTGAGCAGCCGTCCAGAGGACGGCGACCGATCTGCCTCATCCGGGAACAGCGCAATGATGGTGCCAACATGGGCCAGTGAAGCAACATCCTCCACAACTAGACTGAAGAACAAAAGGACAGCAACTTGTCTGTTTCCCTTCCCCCGATTCCCCAGCGCTGCTCCACTCCCCCAATTCCCCAATAAAATCTTAAAAAAAAAAACATAGCAAACCCATTAATCAGATTATTTAACCATTAAAATTCAACGCAGAACAGAAAATTGTATATGTATTATGATGAACCAACAGCTTTTTAAAACTAAGGGTAGAAAAAAAAGACCAAAAGATGTACACCAAAATATTAACAGTGGTATGATTGTGGGTATTTTTCTTATACTTCTCTTGATTTTTTCAAACGTTTCTAACTACTTTTAAACATAATTACTTTAAAAATAACCACCACAGAAAATCTTGTAAAGGTGCCAGAGAAAAATCAACAAAGTATAAATATGAGTTAATTATGTGTAAACACAAGAAATAATTCTGTTGCTATGTAAACCTACCTTAAAGTGTTACAATGTTTGTTTTGAGTTGCAACTATTTTCCTTAAATCTTTTAGAAAGTATGTGTCACAGGAGCCATGATATATTGTTACGTAGTTTAAATAGTAATATAATGCCAAAGACTTGAACAATTCACAGGGTTGTTTTTTTCTCTAATAATCCTCATAAAGATTTAAAAAGTGCTTTCAAATGTTGTAAGAAAGTAAATGTCCTCCATGTTTCCCATTAAAGAAGATCTAGCAAATAAATAAAGGCATGCTCACAGCAAAGAAAAACATAATAAAAAGAATCATCAAAATACACACATCTTCAAACTTCAGTGAATCTTGACACTTTGTGTACAAACAAACATGTGAACACAGAGAATTAAGCACAAGTTTCTTTGCAGCTTACCACATTTTAGAAAAGTTAACACATGAGTCCTATCTAGTTTTCTATCCATATCCAACAACTCAACAGACTATATTAGTGAATAAACAGTATTTTTTATTCTTCCTCAAATGTTGGATAAGTATGCCAACATAGCAACCTCTCCCTGTTAGGTACTAGTTAAAATAGGCTGTTTCATCTTTGAGGCGTAAAAGCCTTCCAGAATCTCCTCACAAAAGAGGCAGGAGCGTAAAAAAAGAGATGAAAAAGCAGCCAACAACAATGTAAAAAAGCACCTGCCTCTGAACAAGACAGTATGCTGTAGAATGTAACCACAGCCTCTTGAGCGCTTGATTCAGCAAGCAAAACTGTATTTTAAAGAGATGCTATTTGTTAAAAAGACAACATATTATTAGGGAGACAATATCTGACTCCAATCAAAATATTATCATCATGTTTTCCTTACCTCACAAAATACACACACGCTTTCTTCACATGAATAAATATATACGAGGGTGGGAGAGCTGCTCTTCCCCGAGAAACTGGTTCTGCAGCACCCATAGATCCACCCTGTCTTTGGGAGACAATGAGTGTCTTGGCATGATGTTTGGCTGATGTAGTCAAAGACCCAGAGTCACTGCCCAGCTGCCAATATCCTGCCAAAGGAACTGAGCTGAAGACCAAAAACTGCCCTAGGAAGGCCTGCGGGGAAGGTGCTTTGGTCCAACAGGAAGGCAGACCCAGGCCCCTCACTGCCTGGCCAGAAGGCCAAGGTTACCAGAGCTGGACCGAGGTAACTGGCCCTGCTGTTCAACAGTGGCAAGGGACAGTAAAGTGACCACTCCCTACCACTAAGAGTTTACTCAATCAGATCTCATAAAGCCCAAACTTTGAGGAGCTGGTAGAACAGGGTTTTGCCAAGACAAGCACAAGAGGGTGAGGGAGATGTTAGAATGATTAATCAATGCCACCTAAGGCAGCAACTCTGGGTGTGACCTGAGTCCTCGCCTGGCTGTGACGAGAAGTCCCTTCAGCTACTGCCACTGAGAACTGGCTCCTCCAACGAAGATACTTGCACCTTAACTTGTCCTAGATCAGGCTTGGCATGCAGGCCTGAGAACACAGCTCTCTCTCGTGCCACAAACCCACTCATAGATATAATAGACACCACAACGTGCGCCAAATTCATATTTCCACCCTCGCCAGACAAAGGATTCTTTGTCTTTTCCCCAAGTCAAGTTTTGATACTTCTAAATTCCAGCAGAGAAAGAGGAGAACAGCAGCGCAGCCCCGCAGGGGTGAGGAGGGGGTCGCTGTTTCCTGGTGGGCCTATCGCTCACTGCCCCACACCCTACGGCTCTCCGTCACCTTGACTGCAGGAAGCTGCTTTTTGGGAGGACAGATAAGTGGCTAAATGACTGTATTTCATATTCCTAAGTGTGTGCTCATCTGTCTGTCTTGTCTCCCGATGATGTCAGCCCCTTGGGGGCAGGACCTTATCTTCTACTTGGTCAGTGATCCCCACACATCTAGAAGAGCAGAATACCCTATACTCCGGACCCCTTGATGCTAAGGAGAACACACACGTTAAGGATGAAAACACACCACAGTCCTCCCTGACTGACACACCACTGAGAACCCAGCTACAAAGATAACTCTTAGAGCCAGCGGCTAGGGCTACTCCACAGCATTATATAGAAACATATATTTCCATATATAAATAAGTTAATAAAATAATTACTTCAGGAGCGGCCAGATGGCTCAGTTGATTAGAGCACATGCTCTTAACAACAAGGTTGCTGGTTCGATTCCCACATGGGATGGTGGGCTGTGCCCCCAGCAACTAAGCCCTGGACTCGGAGCTGAGCTGCGCCCTCCACAAGTAGATAGAATGTGATGACTTAGCGTGGAGCTGATGGGTCCTGGAAAAACACACTGTTCCCCAGGAAAGTTTAAAAGGAAAATAAAATAGTTACTTCGCTTTTCTCACTCCAACCTATGGCTTTTAGCATCCCTCTTCTTGGCTTTCCTCTTCTTCTTAAGGTCACGATGTCTTTTCTGTGGCTATCCCCTCTAAAGGGAGGAGAGAAAGAACAAATCTACAGCAAGCCTCCCTCCCCTACCAGTGAACATCACAGTTGGTCCCAGCCAGAGGCCATGGGCACATCCTTTCAGATCTGAAGCCACTTCCGTCTTCCTATCAAGGACAATGCCATCAAGTGTCTTTGTCAGAGGGGCACTTCTGGGCCCCTTCTTGCAGACTGCTCTGTTCGGCTCAAGAGGTCTTTGATTTCTCCTTTAGTCTCCTTGTTTATTCCCTTTGCTCCAGCAACCCAGGTACCCCAGCCACAGGATGGTGTGTGACAAGCGACCTTTATATCTCTTTACATTAACACACCTGAGGGAAATCTCTGACATTAGAGGTGTTGTTCATGGGTTAACAAAGCAGACATCCCTATGGCAGCATCACTCAGGAGGGCTGAGGACAGAATTCCATCATGGACAAAACAGGCTGTGGAATGCCTGTGTATCCTGGCATTTCAGGTGACATTCTGAGGGATGGATAAGGAGGCTGCCACCAAAGTCATGCATTCACACACACAGCAGTCCTAAGACTTTGGAGACTTTGCAAAGATTTTTTTTTTTTTAAGACAAAACAAGCTTTACTAGCCTTACGGAGAAGCTTTAGCAGCTTCCTTCTCCCTAGTGCCCTAGGCATTCAGTGAGAAGCAGGCACTTTTGAGGACAGAAAAATGACCACATGACCCAGTCAAAACAACCCACGTTTCCAGCACTATCAAAGAGCAAACAAACAAACAAAAACTAAATGACAAGAAACCCCTTAGCGTCCCCAGATTCACTCTGCAGTGATTCCAAAACTTCCCTCCTATAACAATTACCCAGCTGATTTCTTAAATACACAAATTCTCTGACACTATCCCAGACCCACTGACTCAGAACTTCCAGGAGAACACTCCAGACTGGACCATCTTCAATGCTCCTTGGTGGGTCGAGCTCCTTATCTGGATGGGCTGGTGTCAGTGCAGCAAAGGGTCCTGCTTTGGGAGTCTGTCACCCACATGGGGCTCAGGACTCTATGAGGCAAATTCCTGAGATGATGTCAATGGGGGCGCATCATAAGAAGACAGGTTACAGCTGAACAGAAGACCCTTCTAAGAATTAGAGCTGTCTCAAGATGAACGAACCTGCCTCCCAAGGCAGGGAGTGTCAATCACAAGGGCTGTTCAAGCAGAAAGAAGGCAGGCTAGCTCCTGACTGGGGTGCTGTGAGAGGGCCACACCCGGCTTGGGAGGGATAGCAGGACTAGATGAATTTTTTAAAGCGCCTGCCAATACATAAGTCTACAAAGAGGAAAAGTTCCCCTACCCGTTAATTAAGAAAAAGAGATAGCACAAAAGTCTACAGGTGGGGTCAGCTTTCAACTGATCTTTTCTCTTCCAAGGAGAAAGCAGCTTGAAGACATGCCGCTGACTCACCACCAGCCTCTCCTCCAGGGTGTTCGGAAGGCGGAAAGGACAGGGCAGAGTCACAGGTATTGAGACCAAGTACCTGCCGCTTGGCTGATTCTGCCTGTTGAGCAGATGCCAGATGAGTTTCATCGGCCAGACAAGGGGGCATGTGACCCAGTCCCTGCCCTCAAGGAGCAAACTGTATTGCAGACATAGCTCACACACTGCCTGGCTCGCTCAGACGTTTATTCATCAAGTCTCATCTTCAGAGTTTTGGTTGATGGTAGTGATTTTCAGGGAACTTTCTTGAGGAGAGGGCGGGAGACACATTTTACCAAATGTACATGTTCTCTCAGTCGGGTATAAGGCTGAATATCCAGCTCACGATGAAAAATGATCTGAAAAACAATTATCTAAACAAACATAAACTTAGTTAACTCTAATTTAAAAAGTTTTGAACAGTTCTGAAAATGACCAAACTACAATAAGATATGGCAACTCTGGGCAAAATAACAGAAATTGCTGGCCTAGTAAGAGAGGAAGCAGTACAAGCAACTGAAGTGAGAGGCAGGGGATGGGTGCCAGTGCCCGTGGGGTTAAATTCCAACGTCAAAGTGACCTTTATGAATTGCAGAAGTTATCAGAAAAAGAAAGAGAGAGAAGAAACTATGGGGGGGGGGAGTGAGGGAGAAAAGTTCAAAATAGCAAGTTTAAATAAAACATCTGGGGAAGGGAAAAATTTGGTTTTTCCCCAAATCTAAGGTAAGCGATGACCCTTGCAAACACTCCTTTTTAAAACTGTCTTGGAGTTCCACAGCAGCACAAAATAAGAAAATAACTAAAAGTAATGGTTCAGTTGAACACATATTTATTGACAGCCTACCAGATGCCAAGGCCCCATGCTAGGTACAGGGTGGGCATGGGTGGGAGCATTAGAGTAAACACATAAATGAAAAGACCCAACTTTTTCCCTCAAGAAGCACATATCAACCCCAGCTCCCTTCTAGTTGCTAGGTGGGATGCTGCCTAATTCGTGAATCACTTAATAAAGTCAATTCGATCTTAAAAAAAAAAAAGCACATATTAACCATAAGCACTTGAGGACGTTCTAAGTGTTTTGTGTACATGAGCTCATTTGTACAAGAGATGGAAGTGGTATGCGTGGCGAGGGGACGAGGCACTGGACTGAGGACCAGAAGAGAGAGGTTCTCCTCTCAACTCTGTAAATTGGCTCCGTGACTCTGGAAAGGACCAAAAACAGTACCCCTCCCACAAAATCACAGGACTGATTAGTAACAGACTCTAGAGGGGAGTTCTGGTCTTCTAGCTCCTGGTCCAGTGATCTTTACAAAATATTACACACGTGGCAGACGACCAATACAGAGAGAAAAGCCCTTTTGATGTCATGTTATTTGCAGAGAAAGGGAAGAAGAGAGAAAGAGAATCTGGAAAGGGTGGGAGAAAAATGCAATGTTCAAGTTGTGACATCAGATAGAGATGTCAAGAAAGGAAGCACTTAAATAAGAAGTATAAACACGGGGCCGGCCGAGTGGCGCGATGGTTAAGAACTCGCTTGGGATGCCAGAGGGCCCCGGTTCGGATCCCACATATGAGGGCCAGTGACACTGCCCTCCACAGCTAAGATGCTGAACAACAGCTCGACCTGGAGCTGGGCTGCTGTGAGTCGCCGGCAACGGCGTGGGCTGCAGTCCCTGTGGCAGTGGATTGCCATGGGCTACCGTGTGTGGCCAGCAGCCAGCGTGAGCGGCCAGCAGCCAGCGTGAGCGGCCAGCAGCCGCAGTGAGCGGCCGTCCAGAAGCCGGCGACTGATCTGCCTCGCCAGAGAAGAGCGCAATGATGGTGCCAACTTGGGCCAGTGAAGCAACGTCCTCCACAACTAGATTGAAGAACAAAACGACAGCAACTTGTCTGTTCCCCTTTCCCCAATTCCCCAGCACTGTTCCCATCCCCCCCAATTCCCCAATAAAAATCTTTAAAAAAAAAAAAAAAAGAAGTATAAACACAACATCCAAATAATGCAAAATCTCTTATATGCTCATCCAGAATTTTCACTCTAAAATCATTAAGGACAGAGAATATATACATACATATATATATATATATATATATATATATATGAAAAAGAGATAACAGAGAAGAAAAGGGGTAGAGGATTTATAATAATATTATTCAAATACATTAAGTCCTTTTAAAGAGACAATGGGGACCTGTTGTGCCCAGATAAACATGAAGAAATGGCATTATACTCTATAGCTTTTATGTTAAACAGAGGGCTCAACCCTGGAATGGCTGACTAAGTAAGGTTAGGCTCATTCTGGAAATCATTAAAATTAAGAAGGAAAGGCCCCATACTCACACCTGAAGGCAGAGTAATGAACTGTCAGTGGGTTCCAACCAAGTCACTGTATCAGGGTCACCTGTAAACCTTGAAAAATACAGATGCTCAAACCTACAGCATCAGACTCCCTGGGTGTTGAGTCCAAGAGTCACCCCAGCTGGCTGTGAGGCGCCCAGGACATGATACTCTGTTCTGTCACAGTGGACAAGGCAAGGAGGAGGACCACTAGGAATGGCAGCAGAGAGTGGGAACGAGATAAATGCAAATTTTGTGGGCAAAACAGAATTTCTGTGGGTATGATATTTTTAAAATGTATTGTAAGGCTGCTCTGAAGCACCCAAGCATATCCCACTGAATTTAAACATTTTCTAAAGGTCCCGAAGTCAGCCATGACAATTCAGGTGAGCCAGAAGTTACTCCTCCATGCCACAAAAATCCTACAGAAGAGGCACTAGAGTGGGAATGGTGCTAACAGATGCCAAGGAGATGTGAGTAAATATTTTTAAAAACCAGAACATCAGGAAACAGAAAAGAGCGAATAGAAATAATCACTCTTTCCTACCTCCCCCCTCCAAAAAAAAGGGAATAATAATATAGAAAGAACAAGTGAGATAAAGAAAAATAGTTTTCAAGATGAATTTCATCTCCATCTAAAAAAAAAATAAAACAATTACTCTTTATGTTTTTGTTTTTTTTAAAAGCAAGAGAAGAATGCGGCTGACAAATTATCTAGCAGGCAGTAAAACCAGGGAGTCACTTCGCATTGCAAAGCAAAAGAAAACAAGGAGAAAGGGGTGGTCTTGGATTGCTGTTTAGACAACCAGACAGATGGGGTGACAGCTCTTTGCCTTAGAAACTCAGTGGTGTTTAAATTAACGATTGGCCACAAGCCAAACACAGGAACACTCAGAAGTTTGGAAGGGTGTGTTACAATTGGTACCTTGGCAAAACACAAATGATAGTAGAAGATTAAGAAGATTCAAGAAGGCTTCACTGCCAGGCTCTGAAAAAAGATTTAAGATGTGTACCAAAAAAACAGGTTTTCTCATCTCTTCTAAAGCAGTTTTAGCACCTGAAGGACACCTACCTAAAAACCAAAATATTTAAATCTAAATATTTGAACTAATTGACTAACACTCAATTTGTCCACCTAAAAACTAGCTAGTAATAGCAATACCTCATCAGAAGTATAAAAAAGGGTATCTTTCTATATACAAAAGTCCAAGAATGAGAGAAGCCCTGTGTGTCAGAGTAATTCTATTTCTGACATCAGTCTTACCATTTAAACCTTAAATTTGCAAATCTCTGCAATCATATCTATTATTCCCTCCAACTCTTTCAAGTAGGTTACTTCTTTATTTCTGTTCCACAGGTGAGGAGCCTACACGCCAGGAAGATTAAGTTATTTACTACAACAAGTTCATGGTAGACCAAGGGCTGTAACCCTCAGACTCACCCATTGTTTATATATACTCCTCTCTATCCTAAATCTAGACTTATATACTAGAGCTTTCCACTCAAAGAAAAAGGAAAGGCAAAAACACCATTTCTGTGCTTTGTGAAATGCTCTGAGACAACAGTTGTGGTGCATCATCCCACAGCCTGGCCCGCTTCTGAAATTCTTCGGAACCTAGAGGCGTATGGAATTTGAACTTCCCAAGAAGGACCTGGTTGATGCTGAACAGCCCAGCCCGGTGATACATAACCTTGTTCTCTTTCAAACATGGGTGATGGGCAGGTCCACCACGGCCTGTTGACAATGAACAAAGAGCAAATTTTTCTGAAGCTCATCATCTTCTTAACCTTTTCTTTGTAAAGAGACACAGCTCATGTAGTACTAGTTTTTTGGTCAAGGTAAAAATACTCCTTCAGATTAGGCTAGGAAAAGGAGGGGCCCCCTTTCTGCTCAACAAACAGACACAAGCTACCATCGTATTGGAAGCAGAGAGTTCAGAAAAGAAATAAAACACAGCCCTGCTGTTTCCAAAATACCTTTTGACTGCCATGGGTGTAATACACCATTGTCTTAATTAGTCCTATTAGCTGGGCAATTTCATCCCCATTTTATTGGGGCATTCATACAGCAGAGCTGAATTTGAACTCAGGATTACAGAGCTCCAAAGCCCAAGATTTTCCCACTAAACAGCCTGAAGAAACTTGGAATCTGAGATTGTGGGTGGGATGGGTAAGAAATGACTGGATTCCCTTTCCTTGGTCCAGCCGTGTTCAGAAAGATTATTGCACATATCCAAACAGCAAGAGGCTTGCTTGCTAAGGCAGAACTTGGAATTACCGTCTCCACTTCTCCTCGCCCGCCCAGGCCCCACCCCCAACCTGCCAAAAGAGCAGCAAACCCTGCTGCCAGGTTGGAGGAGTTGGTGATCGTCACACCACATTCCTGGGGCTGGACACAGACTGAAACAGCGCCTGAGCTCCGCGCCTCGGAAAGAATAACAGCAGTTGAGATTTTTAAATCTTGTGGCCCAGCATTGCAACCACACCAGGTTCTCCTGCTGTTCCTGCCTCCACCTTTCAAAGACTCCCGAGTGCAACGCATCGGATTCATGGGGACTGTGGATTCGGAGTGTCAGGCTCAGGCGCACCGCAGCACCCTGGCCCCATCCAAACCAACCCCACCCACCCGGATTGTGTGCCTCCCCTTTGGCACAGCTACTTCTGGCTGGGAAGGTGCAAGCCGTTGGGCTGGGAGGCCCTGCCCCCTGATCCCCACACGCCAGGACCTGGCATTCCTTCGCTCAGCTCCTCTGCGGTCCGCGGCCAGCGGAGGGTTTGTCGCACGCAGCCCGCCCTCGGTTCCCCCTTCAACCCCAGGAAACGCGGAACCAAAAGGGCAAGTCTGCCCAAACTCCTAGAACTCCAGTGCCCGAGAAAGGGAGTTTCTGAGCCTCGCTGCCCGGCCTTCCTCCGGCCAAGGAGGCGTGCGTGGGGCCACGGGCCGAGGGGAGCAGGCGGCGGCGGGGAGCGCGGGGCAAGGGGCGCGCTCCGGGGGCCCCCACGATGTCCAAACTTTCAGGAACCGAGTGGCCTCCATCCGCGCCCACGGCCGAGCCCGGCCTTCTCAAGCACAGAGTGGGACCAAAGTGTGTGTGGGGGGGACGGTCGCCCCAGGTGGTCGGGCGGGGGTGGCGGCGCGCGGACCGGGGTGTCCCCGCACCCCTGGGCCCGATACTCACCACGCGCAGGGGCCGCGCGGCACAGCCAGAGCGCCAGCAGCGCCCACAGCCGAACGGGGTGCAGGGCGGGCATCTTCTCGGTCGCCTCCTCCTCCGCCGCCGCCTGGGCAGATCCACATGGAGAGGGGGTCCCACCAGAGGAGCCCCCACTTTCTCCTCTCCTCCGCCTGCTCCTGCGGCTCACGGCCTCGCGCGGCGCCCTGAAGCTCAGGCGTAACGCCTCCGACTCCCTGCACCCCCAGTCAGCCGTCCCCCGGCCGCCGCCTCGGCCGCCGCCCGAAGTTTGGCTGTAACTTTCTCGAGTGTGCAGTCTCGTGTGTCCTTCCGCCTCGGCCGCCTCCTCCCACCGCAAACCCCGCCCCCTGTCGCCCAGGCCGGGCCCCGCCGCCTTCGGCACCCAGGGGTTTCCCGCAGGAAGAAGCGCCGGCCCGGGCCGCGCGCGGAGGGATCTACTACGAGCCCTCAGCCTCGCCAGCCTTCCCCGACCCGCGTCGAGTCCTGACGCGCCTTAACGCCTTCGGCGCTGGAGCGCCTTGCCCGGCCGGGCCTCTGCTTGAAGGGGGTGGGTGTTAAGACGCTGAACTTCAGACGCTAAGAGTACTGAGATCGTGAACTTGCAGGGAGAGCCAGCCCTCCTCCAGTGAGCAAGGAATAGCCCCCCCTCCCCTTTCTCTCTCTCTCTCTCTCTCTCTCTCTCTCTCTCTCTCTC
>NW_017731597.1:1892667-1917208 GCF_001890085.2 Hipposideros armiger
CACACACACACACTCACTCCCGGGTTAGCTGGAGGAATACGGTAGAGGGCCAGTGCTGTCAAAGAAGGCAATGGGGGCTAAGGCGCCAAAGCCCACTGAACATGAACAGAGCCATCAACTGGGCTGTGCTGCCCCATTCATTCACTCATGCACTCATTCGTTTAGCAAATATTTCTTAAGCGCCTTACTTTGCTGGGCACAGTGGAAGGCTACTAAAGACTCATGATGCGCAAGCTACTTTTGGGGACTGAGATTTTGCTGCTGTGGGCTGGCTTTCATGAAAGAACTGGGATGAGAGTGGGATTTTGAAAGGCTAGTACAATTTGTAAGGACAAGGAGAGCAGCTAAGGATATTCATTGTAACATTGTTCGCAATAGCCAAAAATTGGAAACAACCTAAATGCCCACCCATAGAGGAATGGATGGATAATGTATCGTATATTTAGAAAAAAAATACACAGCAATTGAAAGATTAGATTCATATACGTCAATAGGAATACATTTTAAAAATAAAATGATAGTGAAAAAAATTAATTGCACAAGGAGATATAAAGTATGCCATTTATGGCTATTTATATTTTTTCAAAGCAATACCATATATTATTTATGAATGCATACCACACAGTATATACAAAAATAATATAACCAGAATAGTAGTTACTTCCAGGGCAGGAGAGTGAGGGATGTGATCAGGTATGGGTACAAGTGGGCTTGTTTTTTGTAAGAAAAAAGCTGAAACAAACAAACAAACAAACAAAAGTTTGTGTGGGCACAGTATTCCAGAGGACAGCCACCATGAAAGCAAGGGTACAGATAAGGGAAGAAGTAGATGGGTTCTGGTACTATTCGCAGTGACAGGAGTCATAGAGGGAAAGGGGGTCGGGCCCAGGACCTTGAATGACAAGCTGAAAAGGAGGGAAGGGTGGGTAGGAAGGGGGGATAGTTATCTCTCAGGTCATAGAAAAACCATTGAAGGTTTTTGAACAGGAGTGAGACTTGATGGAAAGGAAGGTTGCTCTGATAATCCTGTGCAAAATTGTCAGGAGCAAAAGGTGAACTGGAGTCCAAGGGCCAGTGAGGAGTTTGTGAAACAGTCCAGGCGGGCATGGGTGATGAAGGCTTGAACTAATGAGACAGCTGTCAAAATGGAAAGGAAGGGATGGATATGAGAGAAACTTGGGGGAGGGGCAACTTGATGTGACTAATTGGAGGTGGAGGTTTCTGATCCTGTCCGGAAGGAAAAGCCTACCCACAGAGCCTCTCCCTGGCTCCTAGAGAATAAAGTCCAAACTTCTAAAAATGGTCAATACAAGGCCTTTACTTCATTTGGGCCGCCTCTCTTGTCCTCTCTGCCCCATTGTGAACTTTACACAATAAGAGTATTGAACGAGTTGAGATTCCCCCAAACATATCTTCTTGTTTCCGTTTCTGTACCTTCTGTTCCCTTGACTTGGAATGACTCTTGGAGTCCCCTTCCCTCCTCCTCTTGGTGAACTTTCTAATCATTCACTCTTCAGTCCCGAGAGGGCTTTGCCGACACTGTAACGAATTCCTGCCCCTCACAGACAGTCCCTCCACTGTACTGCTTCTTTATCTGACATTGATATCGATTTTTCACACAGGACTGTCTGTAGTCCTATCTTTTCCACTAGACTAGGAGGTCCTTACGGGCAAGGCCCATGGCCTTATTCATTCCCAGCGTCTATCACATAATCGAGGTTGAACTAAAATGTTAAAACGGCACAAAACAAGTACAAGGCAGTATGATCATTGGCCTATGAACTTCCAAACCGCATTTCCATAAGCACTTTATAATAGATAAACAAGTGCTAGGATTGAAAGTAATCACCTTGGGATGCTAGAAGCTCTTTTCAAAAATAACATAGTCAAATTGTTTTGGAATTTCCCTTGTGCAAATATGTTCAGAGAAAGATAATAACATGACATTTTAGTGGCTGACTGATAGCTACCAGCTTGATGGTTCTCTTTACTCACTAAATATAGTTCGTAGTGACGTGGCTGTATATGAGTTTTAAAAACCACCTTCAAGGATTAAATTTGTCTCTCTGAAAATATTCAGAAGAATGTAAATGTAATCATCCCCAAAGAGCAGCCGCAGAAATGACTGCAGTTATGACATTATTATGACAATAGGTGCTTAATTTCTCAAGGTGTCCATTTTAAGGAAAGCGATTATTATGTTACATGTAACTTTTGTTGGATTAGTTATAATGTTAAACGTATTGCATACATTCCCATGAGGACAAGAAGAGTAAAGAGCAAATGTTATGAATGTAAGTAGGAGAAGGCTATGACTGAGGAGATGTTTTTAAAAACATGTTTTGAAGGAAGCTATGGATATAAATTGGTAAAAAAAAAAAAAAGAAAAGAAAAGAAAACAAACAAAGCGGGGGGGCTGGAAATCAAGGGAAGAAATTGGAATTGGCAAAGGCAGAGAGATGAGAACCAGTAAATCAACTAACATTTGGATGAATATTTACTATGGGCCAGATCTGGTATAAGGACTAGAGGACTAAAGAAAAAGAGATGAGTGACCAACAATTAAGATCCAGTGTGACAGTTGAGGGACTGAGAGTCCTGTCCCAGCCTAGGGGCAATCAGGGAAGGCTTCCAGGAAGACCTCAACAGGACAAAGAATTGGAGGATCCAAAGATTAATCAGGTAACGAAGAAGAGGAGACTTCTCACGTTTAGCTGTCTAAATTCTTCCAGGCACATTCTGGGGTCCATGTCCAGCCTACGTTGAGCGGGCTACTCCACACATCTCAGCACCTAACCCAGGAACCCGGGGAATATGTGATGAGTGTTTGCGGAAACAGGAATTAAACGAAAGGCTTCTTTGCAACAAGTACAGAGGCAGGTGAACAATAGAGACCAGAGCTTGGTCCCTAACATGGGAAGGAAAGGCCTTAGGCAGGGGGCTGTGGGAATGCAGAAAAGTCAGGCATTGGCTCCTAAGATTAGTACCTGCTTAGATGAGAGAGGAAAGGTTGATGGAGGCATCAGCCATGACCTCAGTATGCTGAGGCAGGATGACCTACTCTGGGATATAGAAAACACAGAAGGAAAAGGAGGTTTGGTAGATTAAATAAGCAGGCAAGATAAGAGATCAGCATAGCTGGAGGGGGGAAACTGTTCCTATGTAGCAGCAACGGCTGTTGGCTGCTTTCGGAAGAGCTGGGAGTAGCCGGACTGATGTAAAGCATGGAATTGCATTGAAATAGGCTTTCTACTACTGACCTCTCCCGAAAGCTAAGCCTACGTTCCGCTGTGTGCGTTTAGATGACTGTTTCCCTGACGTCTATCACAAGCCAGGGGGGCTCGCGGTGCGGTCTCTAGGACATGACATGTCAGGATGTGCCCGGAGATGTCAGCCCCAAACGTACTCAGCAGTTTCATTGCTCAACTGGATTGCGGAATGGTTTTCCCCAAGGACACTGCTTCTAGTCAAAGCAAATTCTACTTTGTAGGAGAAATTGGCAGGAAAACATGCAGGGGATCCTATAAGTCATCACAGCTATTCCTCTTCCTGCAAGTTCTATAGCTTCGCTGATACAAAGAAAAATGGGACCCCACAAACAGTCATCTGGAAAAAAAATATTTTTCTCAATCTCCAAGCTCACATTAAAATCTACAGACTATTAGTAATGGAAAAATGTGAATAAGGGCCACCCCTAGTTTTCGTTTTAGTCTAAATTTAAAATGTACATATATGTCTTTACTAATTAAAATTCACATATAAAGTTGCCTCCCCCGAACAAATGCGGAATTGGCACTTTAATGTGTTCTCGTGTCTGTTCTCTCAGACCCAATAAGCTATAAAATCCCTCAAGGGCAGAGATCCTGTGTTATTTGTCTATTATGCCTCAGTTCTTAGCACATTCATTAGCGCACATATGTGCGCAATAATGTATGTTTTAAATAAATGTTGAATTAGAGGCATATATAGCTGTATAAATTGGAGAGAGCAACAGAACTTCTAGGTGTGCTGGTACATCCCAGGATGCATCAGTTACACACTATAGATGCTGCGCAACAGATTCCGGGGTCCATATCCAGCCTAGGTTGAGCTACTCCACACTTCTCAGCACCTAACCCAGGAACCTGGGGGTATGTGATGAAGTGTTTGCAGAAACAGGAATTAAAAAGAAAGGGTTCTTTGCAAAATAATGCCTTCCATTTGTGCAGGGTTTTAGGCTTTCCAAAAAAAAAACACTTTTAAGTAGATTATCTCATGTGATTCTCAAAGCAATTGTGGGAAATAGCCAAGCCAGTCATTATTATCCCCATTTCACAGATGAGGAAACTGAGAGTTTACGTATCTTGCCTGAGGCTGAAGAAGCAGTTAGTGACAGAGCTGAGACAAACCCCCCTGCTTCTGACTTCTGACTCAGTCTCATTCACTGTTTCTTTCTGCAACAGGGTGACGCTCATCCAAGGCAATTTTTAGTGTAGGGACCTCTGGGCAAATGTCCACCAGCTTATCACTTCCATACTGGTACAGAACAAGTTGACCCATTGTCATTAGAAATGCATTCTTTGATTTAATAGAGCTGTGGAGGAGTCTACCTACCTCTGCAAAGCACATCCTTGACTATGGCAATACAGATATGAACCAGCTCCAGCCCCTATCCTTGGGAGATCACGGTGCACAGTGGAGGGTGGGGGGACAATACAAACAATATAACTACCACAGAGATAAAGCACAGGGCCATGGGAAAGTGGGGAGCACTGTGGTTGATTCTAAGGCAGCGGTTCTCAACGTGTCGGTCGTGACACCTTTGGGGGTCCAATGACCCTTTCACAGGGGTCGCCAGGTACGTGTATGTGGGCGTATCTGCATGTGGGCCTGGAGATGGATAGAGGAGCGGTGTCTCAGTTCCTAAGACCATCGAAAATATGTGTTTTCCAATGGTCTTAGGCAACCCCTGTGAAAGGTTGAGAATCACTGTTCTAAGTAAGGCCCCTTTCATTTTGTCCTGTCCCCAGCCTGCAAAATCTAAACGGACCGAGGTGGCCTATACCCTGAAAATAGGAACTATCTCTTAATCGTGTTTGTAAACCCCATTGTAGTTGGTTCTTTGCCTCGCCTAGAGCCCAGAGTAAGTGCACATTCTAAGGTCCACCAGGTGCAGCCAAACAGAGGACGGATTCCATGAAGGCAGGAATCAATCTCCTGATCTAAACTGGCTCTTAGAATTAGAAGCCTGTTGGGCCCTTTCAAGGAGCATAGTCACAGTTGTCTCTGCTCTGATTAAGGGTATAAGCAATATAAGAAATTGCCATGGGGGCTTCTTGACATGTTGTTGCTCTTTTAGGATGTATTAATATCTCCATTTAATTGATGTCAAGGAGAGGACAATTGAAGATTGTCCTTGTGCAATTAACTCTTCTCATGTGCATGTACTCTATGATGAATGGTCCCTGTAAAACTGAACTAGGAATCCAAAAATCTCTGCTATCCATGAGCAGGAAGCTTAATAATATAAGAATGCTCATTTTAGGGGCGGCCGGGTGGCTCAGTTGGTTAGAGCACGAGCTCTGAGCAACAGGGTTGCTGGTTCAATTCCCACATGGGCCAGTGAGCTGCACCCTCTGCAACTAGATTGAAGACAACGACTTAAGCTGAGCTGCAGGTGAGCAGCCAGATGGCTCAGTATGTTAGAGCACGTGCTCTTAACAACAAGCTTGCCGGCTCAACTCCCGCATGGGATGGTGGGCTGCACCCCCTGCAACTAAGACTGAAGGACAACAACTTGACTTGGAGCTGATAGGTCCTGGGAAAAACATACTGCTCCCTAATAAAGTTAAATAATAATAAAAAGGGGAAAAAAAGAGTGCTCATTTTAGTCCAGCCTGACTTAAACATTTCAGTATTTTATGCTGGGAGGTATTACACTTCAATTCCTAAGTGGGTGCATACTTTTCATATATATATATGATGTGAAAAGGGATTGACATTCCTGGGTACATAAGGATGTCTCCCCAATTCAAAAGCAGCACAAATCCACCACTCTGTAATTATCAAACCACAATATTATTGAATGAGCTGCAGGGTTTCAGTCACTGAAATGGTTATGCAACTCTGGATATTTGTGAAATGTTAAGGTGTCTGTTCTTCGAGACTATTCCATTGTTTCTACCCAACATTCTTAGAGTCTCCCCTCACAATGAGCCAAGAAATTCTTGAGCAGTGAGGTCCAGGCATATAAAAAGTTTCCACCTTAAAGTATGAAAAAAAAATCTTCATACTGTGTGAGTGCAGATCCTATCCAAGTCCCCCAGAGCAGAAGAAAAGGGACCATTTTCTTAGTACGTGAAATTCAAAATGAAATCCCAATTTTTAAAAGTAAGCATTAAAAAAAAAACAAACAAACCAAAAAACCCTCCTTCTAAAGTAATTCATCAGCAGATAATTAATGGCTGGCAAGCGGTATTTATAATAGAAGCGTACATGGCCTTAACGATAGGGTTTGCTTCTGAAAACATTCTAATTAAAAAGGGAAAGAGTAATTTTATAGGAAAGTACAAATCAGTGTTGTGTATATGTGCTAATGTGTGCAGGGACGGAGGTGGTAATTGCTGGGCTCAGAGCAGGTATCTGTTGCTGAAGATAATGACCTTGAACATATACAAATAGGGCTTCCAACAAAGCTGAAAGTACATCGTTATTACTCGCCACTGTGGCATGGCGTGTGAACTTGGAACTCAGCTGTGGAGTGCTGGCTGTGCCCGACCTAGGTACCAACTTGTTTTTGGTTTTAATCATTCTGATTTCTGTTAAGAATAATGTACTCACTCCAACTGCTTGGCTCTCTCGCTCAGACCACGGGTCTAATCACTTTTCCATCACACCTTTGACCCCTTCCCTCTTATCACAGTTACTAAAAGTCTCAGCAAGACGAGGAACACAGACGCTGGCAAGACAGAGAACGTTTCCCACATTAATATCTATAATTAATATCTGTGTCTGAGTCCAGGAAAGTACACCTCACTGCTGGGAAGAGCCCTCTGGACAGGTCACACCTCTGTTGGTTTCTTTTGCAAGATACAGATACCTCAAAATAGCCTTCCTTAATTGAATTCTTATGGTCAGGAATCCTTGTCTGTCTATTGATGAGCATGCTTTAAAAGTATTTACTAAAGACAATGGTTGGGGTTATTGTTTAAGTAAGTGAAGGAATGGATGAGATGCACACAGACCGACTTATGTAAGCTCCTGGGTTTAGGAGACAACCTTCAAGTTTCAAAAAGGCAAAGTTGGAACATGCACAAGGTACGATAGTTCCTTACTCATCCACCACTTGGGGTTTTGAGGAGAAAAGGGAAGTAAGAAGAATTGAAGAGAAGAAAAACAGAAGAGTGGGAGGAAGGTGAAAGGGTGCCCTGGAGTGATATGCACCTGTTTAGAAGTGGGAAGTACCACAAACGCTAGCAAAAGAAGAAGCAGTGTGGAGTTCCTTTTTGCATCTCCCTCTTCCCCCCTGAAGGCCTAGGGTGAACCCACAGCATTGTTCCAGTGGTGAGAGAGGCCTGCCCTTGGTGTCCTCAGACCCTCCCTGAACTCCCTCCAAAGAATTCAAGGTGCTCCCAGTCTCAGCCATTCCCTCCACCATCAATATGCATGGATAAGAATACCGATAATCACATTCATAA
Source organism: Hipposideros armiger (assembly GCF_001890085.2). Classification (NCBI taxonomy): domain Eukaryota; kingdom Metazoa; phylum Chordata; class Mammalia; order Chiroptera; family Hipposideridae; genus Hipposideros; species Hipposideros armiger. The sequence continues at coordinate 1,900,344 of NW_017731597.1, forward strand.
ATATCATGGCGATAACCATTGTATGAGCTGCTTCCTATGCGTCAGGTAGAGGGTTAAGTACTTGACCTGCTTCATGATTTGTCATGCTCCAACCAAGTTATGAGCAGGTATTATTATTCCCACTTCACAGACAGACACAATGAAACCTGAGAAGTTGCCCCAAAGCACACAACTGTAGCAGTGGCACGACCCAGGTCCATCTGACGACTTCCGGTAGCGCACAGGTGACCTCAGCATGGTGCGCATGCCCACAGGTCTCTGCCTCAGGGATACAATCCCATCCACTTTTTAGACTTGAGCATGGAATGAGCTGTCCTGTGATAATATTTTACCATCAGTGTGGTCTCCAAGTTTGCAGAGAGGAGGACTTGGTCACATACCTCCTTTGTGTGCCCCTACAGCACGATGTCAGCCTCTAGCCCTGCGGTAACTCAAGGACTCCATTCCCCTACTTCTTTCTGTCCCCCAGGTGAGAGAAGGTCAGACAACTCTGCAGATGGTCCCACACTACAACTTTTTACTTCGAAATACTCTCCTCTACGTGTACCTACTAAAAGACAAAGAAAGTGGGGGAAGAACTAATTCTATTTATTGCCATATCTTTGTTTAAATTATCAACAAAAAATATATATGTTTAAAAAGTAAAGGAAAATCACCTATAATACCACCACTGATGCCCTTTTGGTATATTTTATTTAGTTGCTCCTTCATGTGCACATTTCAAATGGTTATAATCGAGACATAGATCCAGTTTTTATCTCGCTTCCTCTGCTAATCCAGGTACCATAAATCTTTTCCTTTGTTGCTACATGGTTGTCACAGGTAGCATTGTTAGTTCCTGCCTTATATTCCAGCACTGATGATAAATAGAGCTAGAAGGCTTTCTACAATAAATTAGAATTGGGGTCTCCGTCCAGAGCTGATCATCTTATTGGGGAGACAGCCTCGGCAGACAATCCTCCCATACTGCTTCCACGGCCAAAGCCAGTGGGGTGAATGGGTGGGCCCTTCCACAGCTGAAGTGGAACAGCCCAAAAGAGTCACCTGCTACTGCTCTCTAACCTCACTACCATCCCCCACCACCACCTCCAGGGCATGTGCAAGACTTTACCACTCTCCTCAGGGGCTCTTTCCCTCTTTCTGTTCCGTTTCCTTCCCAGCAAAAGGCCTCACTTCCCACTTCACTGAAGACACCTCCTAGCTCACATATCACCTCCCCTGCAAAACCTTCGCTAGCTCTCCCATTCCTACACGGGCCGCCCATCGAAGAAGTTCCCCCACCCCTCTCCCTCGGCCTCACAACTTCTTTTGTGCACCCACCTTTACTTCCTGCCCTTGTGCCTCAGAGAAGTCTTTCCTCCCTTCTAATGCCAATCCTTCTGCACCGGCCGTTGACTTCACCTCCTTCTGCCTTTTCCAAGGCTATTTTGCCATTCATTATCCATCTGCCCCTATTGTCAAGGTCATTCATCTCTCCCTCTAGGTTTAATTCCCTCAGCCAGTGATTTTATTCCAGCCTTAATGCATGTACATGCACACACATATATACTTTCTATTATTGGTCAGACAAACTTCTCTTTCCTTTCACTCCCAAACCTCTTAAGAGAGCAGTTTATCCCTTCCTGTTCTTACTTCCTCAACCCATGATAGTTTCCTCTCCCTGTGTTTATTGAGCATCTACTATGTGAAAACAATGGGGAAATAAGGATGAACAAGGCAGTCCCTACTCCTGAGGAGCTTCTAGCTGGTGGGGAGATGAGCAGTAAACCAAACAACACAACGCAATACAATTAAGTGCCGTAATAGTGCAAAAGTATCCACAGGGGGGCTATCTGGGGAAGTTGGAAAGGCTTCCTTGGGAGGTGACAGAAGTTTGGCCCTGAACAATGAATTCAATATTGCCAGGTAGAGACTATGTATACCTCCTGAGTCGGGGAGAGTATATGACTGACAGAGGGAACAACGTATGTAGAGGCCTGAGAAGCCAGAATATTAATGATTATTTAGGGAATCCCAGACAGCTCAGTTACTGGAAGAGTTGAGTTTCTAAATAAGGAATGCTTAGAGAACAGATGGAGAGCCATTCGTTTAGGCCAACAGCTCTCAAACTTTTTAGCATGCATCAGAATGGTCCAGAGGGGATGTGAAAACACAAATTTCTGGACTCCACTCCAAGAGCTTTGGGGTAGAATGTGGGCTGAGGCTGGGTAAATTTGCATTTCTAGCAAGTTCCCTGGTGATACTGATGCTGTTGGTTTGGAGACCACACTTTGAGGACCACTGGCTCAGTAACCTGGCTTCTGCTTGAATTGTTCTAGTGAAGTTACTTTTAGACGTCACTCAAGACCTTCAACTGCCAAGTCCAGTCAGCTCCTTCTCCGTCCTTATCCTCCTGGACGAGTTGGCGGCACTTCACACAACTGATGGTTTCTTAACTGGTCTCTCAGCTTCTGGTCTCACCTTCTTTCAGTCCATTGACTACACTGAGAACCACGAGACTGTCCAAAATACAAGTATAATCCTATCACTTTCTACTTAAAACCCACCAGTGGCTCTTTATTCCCTGTGGTGAGAGCCCAAATTCCACGGGCTGGGACCAAAAAAACAAAAAACAAAAAACAAACCCTGGCTTTCTGGACACTTTTCCCTCCTCTCCTGCTGCCCTGCTGCTACCCTGTGCTGGGCAGCCTATGTGCCAGGCACATCAGCCAGCCTGCCAGCCAGTCCCAGGTCTGCCATGGGTCGTGCACGCCTCACCTCTGCATATACACTTTCCTTTGCCTGGTGTGCCCTTACTCCCTCCCCTCCTCTACCTCATCTTGCCTACGTGTGGAATCCTAGCTCAAGGCCTACGTCAAATGTCATTTCTGTGAAGCCTTGCTCAGTGTTGTCACACCATTTTCCAAGCCCCTCTACAGTTGGTTTCTATATATATATATACACACCATTTAACAGTGAGTTGAACATGTAACTATTATATTAGGACCTACTTGACTGCAAGTCTGAATCTTATTATTTTAAAATTTTATTTCAAAATTATAGTTGATGTACAATATTATATTAGTTTCGGGTGCACAACATAGTGATTTGACATTTATATACCTTACAAAGTGATCACCTGGATAAGTCTAGTGCCCACCTGGCACCATCCATAGCTATTACAATATCACTGACTATATTCCCTGTGCTGTACTTTACATCTCACCTATCTTATTATTTTTGTTGTTTTCGTAGAAGACATTGGGTGTAGGTGTGTTGAATGAGCGCCGGGTACACACGCAATATGTAATTAATGACTTGGGTAGGTATTTACTGCCTACCCACTGGAACCCAGCAGTGGGCAGGCAGGCAGAGAGGAGGGAGGGAACATGAAGACAAGAAACTCTGCTAATGAGCAAGAATCGAACGTGCCACTTCACTGCCACCTGACTCCCTGACTGAGAGGGATGAACCACAGGCTTTTGTCTCCCATGACTCTGTCTTTCTCTGATGACACACTCGTGTGTCAGCTCCATGGACCAGGCAGTTATGCAGCTGCCTTTCTTGCTTTTGACAAAATACTCTCCAGGGGACTTACCCAGCGGTTAAGGAGCAACATCTGTGGAGGCTGAGCTGGAGACATGTTGGTTGCTTGGCTTGGTGAGCACATGACCAGTCAGCAGCCCTGTACCTCTCAGTCCTTTCCTACTGCCGAAGGAATGCTGGGCAGACTCTCCCTTTAGGGAGAACAGATCCTTTCCCTTCTCCTTATTCTCATGCGCGCGCTCTCTCTCTGTCCCCTGAACATTCTGATTGCAGAAATAAAACAGGCCTGGATTTTTATGTGGCCAGGCTGCATACTCCTCATTCTCTCATGATATCGTAAGGTTAAGCAAGCATCTGGCTGCTAATGAGCTCAGGGTGCCATGCCTTTTGTCACCTAGCCTTTTCCCACCTCTGTGCAGATGTTCCTAAGAGAGCAGCCACTTATTTAGTGACTCCTAGGTGCTGGATGTTTCGCCCATGATCCCATTAGATCCTCATAACACCCCTGCGAGGTAGATCTCTTTACCTCCATTTAACAAATAAAGATACTGAGACTCAAAGAAATCAAATAGCTTATCCCAGGTCAACAAGCTACTAAGTGGTAGGGGTAGGATTTGAACCCACGTTGTAATCATTCCAAAGCCTCTATGTTTTGCATTAGTCATACCATCTTGGAGAACTGAAAAGGCTGAAAGTTACAGTCAATGGCATTGCACAGCAGGGATTCAATTCAAAGCATTCCGATTTCCAGGGCAGCCTAGAAATATCCACTACACAGAAGGAATCACTTGAATGCATATGTTTGATGGTCCAAGAATTTATAATCCTTAAAAAGTATATTGAGGTTACAATGTGAAAATGATCTAGAACTGGAAAAGTGGCCTAATGACCCACCAGTGTCCTTTGTCTTTATTCTCCAATGGTCAATGATCCCTCTCAGTTGCGTGCATCTAAGCAGAGATGCTTCCATAGCCCCCAAGGTCACATGTTTACCCGTGGTTCAGACTCCCACTCAAACCCGTCTTTTAAAAATCTTGCCTTCATCTCTTCTGTTCCCTCTGGAGTGCCAAGTATGACCAGGAAGAAAGAATAAGATTATGACCACACGTAGAACCAGTTTAACTAAACATAAATGATTATTTCCAAAACAATGCCCAACTCAATAAAACAACGATGTTTCCTTTTTTCTGGTCGACTTGACACTTAAAGAGTAGGTTTCCCTGAATATTTATTTCTCTGTTCAACTGGTGCTCTTGGCATCGTGAATAAACAGAGCTAACGATAACATCCATCAGAGAGTTAAGCACACAGAGTGGGTGATAAAGTCAACAAGAAGCTGAGAACAAGATTTACCACGGATAAGCTGCCAAGAGTTGGCTACAGATTCAAAGTGGACATTGTGGCTCATCCATCTTCCCCCCTCAGCTTTCCATCCCAACAACATCACCCCTGCTAGAGCACTCATGATAAGGTAGGAAAGCAGGAAAGCTCGGGGCCAACTACAAGACGATGCAGCATAGACCACCTGATTAGGAAAAATGCAAAGACTTCCTGGAAAATTCTTAACGAACACTATGAGAGAACAAAGAAGAGCATTTTCCGAGTCAAAACAAAGATCCAGATAAAGGTCATACTCTAACAGAGCGAGTAGACACAAATGATTGTGGCGCTTCCTTTGAGAAGACTTTTTCTTGTCCCAGCCTTTCTCAAGCCCAGCTATGGAGGTTCCAGGGTCTGTCTATTGTTCAAAGACTTGAAATTGTTTTTCCTTGGATTATTACCCTTCCTGTATTTTCCTTGCCTCTCTTTTCAAAAGTAGGTTAAGGAGATTCAGGTTTCCCTGAAGCATCTTAATGAGTTAGTCATGATTACAACTGCATCTTTTAAATTGCTCAACCGGTTGAAAGGCTGCCATGAAAAGGAGCGTCTGCAAACACAAGCTGGGCTGTGTTTTTCAGTTTTCTTCGGTTGCAAAATGTGAATGAGGAGTTGCCTCCAAGTGCATAATTAGCATAAAAACTGCCGAAGCAGAGAGGAGATAGGTGGGCTACTATCTCAATGGGAAGTGTTGCTGTTGTTCCTTCAAGGAACATGTATGTGGCAACTAAAATAAGAAGCTTTCTGCTACCAAATCTGAAAGCATTTCACACAGCTCATAGCACATAACAATTGCTCAAAATGTATTTGCTACATTGGCTTCTTCTCCATAATCTACTTCTCAGCCAAGTCACCAACCATGGCTACCTCCTTTCCCCCGCTCTCCACGTTTTCTACTGCTCCTCTTGTAACTTGACTTTCAGTCTCATTACCTATCACAGTGTTTCTCAGCCTCCCCCTGCCTCCCCATTATCACCCTCCTAAGGAGCCTTTTTAGACATTTTTAATGGCTCCCCCATGACATTTTAATACCACAGATATAGTGTTGTATCAGTTTATGTATTGTATGTATACATGCACTTTATACATGAAATATTACATTGTTTTTCATCCCCCAAGAACTATTCTCACTCTCAGTGAGAATGCATTTCTCATTAGACCAGAGTAAACTGATCTAGGACACGTCAGAAGCAGATCACGGAACTAGATGCTACATGAAATCAACTTGGGAAAAAATTCAGGCAGGTGGCAGGCATGGGAGTTTGTCTAGATCAGGCTTGGGATGGGTCAAGACAGACAGCTGGCCATAGAGGTAAGCCAAGCAGGACATAGGTTAGAGAATGCAGCTGAAGGCAGTTTGGGTGGAAGACAGGAGAGCAAGGTTCAAGGCAGGCAGAGGCGTGGGGAAAATCGGTCCACTGGGTCAGAGAATGCCTCATACAAAGAAATCCCAATATCCAGGAAGGTTCCATGGAAGGGAAGTTGCTCTCAGGTATGAAGCCAGACTAGCCATCTCACCTTTGATCCTAAGAGCCCCTAGAGTTCTAGGCTGACTGTGCCACATTGATGAAACGTCTGGTCATTACAGGGGGACACACCAAGTTGGTCCCTGTGTTCCCTGAGAATGACTCCCACCTTCCTGTACTCTGAACCCTCTGTATCAGATGAGAGAACCAAGCCTTCCAACGTGACTTGGAGCCTTGCTGTGGTGTTCATGTCCTCGGGCATTCAAACAGATTACTCAGATAAGAAATCTAGTTTTCCTCTTCCTCAAGTCATTTATCTTCTGGAGGTCTTTCCTCTCCTGACCTAAAACAGGCGTGGACCCAGGGCCCTGACCGAACACACTTCAAGTTGTGCTTCTTAAAACCATCAGGACCTCTGAAAGGTCAATTCCTATGACCTTAGTCATTCATTTCCCCTGGTCAGCCGCTCAGTGTCATTTAGTGCTGCCGCTCATGCTCTCCTCTTTCACTGGAGATCTGTCACTCTAACTCTGGTCTTCATCATGTTCTGCTTCCTTGAGTCTCCTGACACTCTGAAGGTGTCACCTCTGTCTCCTCCTTCCTCCTTACCTTTTCCCAAGCGCATCCTTTATCTTTGGCTTTCCTATTGCCCTCCAGGTTCACGCATGCCTATGTTCAGTTGAATTTAAAAAACATTGTTGAGCACATGCTATATGCCTAACACTGTTACAAACAAGATATGGTCCTTGCACACTCTTGTGAGGGAGCAGATATGTCTACAGCCAAGCAAAGCACACTGTGAGATATGTAATACAGATATGCACAAAACAGCTTAGCAACCCAAATGAGGAAGTGATTCATTCTGTCTTAAGGCGATCATAAAAGGCATTGTAAAGGAGAAATTTTTGAGTTGTGCCCTGAAGAATGAATAGAGATTCATAAAACAGAAAAGTTGAAACAGGAGCATTCCAGATGGAGAGATGAGGGTGGGGAAGGCACGGCATGATCAAGAAGGGTTAGAAAGTTCACGCGACTTGAGGGGTAGTAGGTGTGAGAGTGGGGCAGGAGGAGTGGGGGAGAGGGGAAGGGAGTGACCCAGAAGAGTCCAGGACACACAGTAGCTTCAGTCACTGTTGAAATTAGCTTCAGTCACCATTGAAATCTACATCTCTAGGTCACAGGAAAATGGGTCATCACAGTGCCTGGCACGTTCATTTAAAAAAAAATAAAAATACATCTCATATTTACTATATGTGATGTATTGTGCGAGGTGCTGGCAATACAAAGATAAATAAGCTTCCCCCTCAAGAGCTCAAAGTGCAGTAGAGAGATTGACATGTTTAAAAAACTGAGCCTTGTGGCTCAGTTGGTTAGAGCGTGAGCTCTGAGCAACAGGATTGCTGGCTCAATTCCCACATGGGCCAGTGAGCTGTGCCCTCTGCAACTAGATTGAAGACCATGACTTGAGCTGAGCTGCCAATGGGCAGCCAGATGGCTCAGTTGGTTAGAGCATGTGCTCTTAACAAAGGTTGCCAGTTCAAGTCCTGCATGGGATGGTGGGCTGCGTGCCTCCCCCCCACCCCCCTCTCCCACAACTAGATTGAAAACGGCAACTGTACTTGGAGCTGAGCTGTGCCCGCCACAACTAAGACTGAAGGACAACAACTGACTTGGAGCTGATAGGTCCTGGGGAAAACACGTTGTTCCCCAATAAAGTTAAAACAAAACAAAAACCCCCACATGATGGATTATCTGTTGAAGACACCCAAGTGACTTGGGCAGGTGTGAATCTACTTGGTAATTTCAAAAAAAATTGTATGTGCGATACAATCCATGTCATCACGGTAGCATGCATACGACACAAAATAGTGACTGGCTCTGAGGGCAAGGATTAACAGAAGATGCTTCAGAGAAAAAGTGGAATCTGAGCGGAACTTGAAGAGACCAGTGGGAGTTGGATGGGCAGAATAATGATGGCTCCCCAAAGATGTCCACATCTATCTTTGACATATGATGTCATTATATGAAAGGGAGGCAGGCGTGTTAGAGCCAAAGGAGATGTGACAATGGAAGGAGAGGTGGGAATTCACCAAAAATTGTGGGCAGCCTCTAGAAGCTGCAAAAGGCAAAGAACAGATTCTGCCCCTCAGAGCCCCCAGAAGGCATGCAGCTCGGCTAACAACTTGGTTCAAGCCCCATAAGACTCATTTCAGGATTCAGATTCCCAAAAAAGGAAGATGATCAACTTGCGTCGTTTTTAAGCCACTAAGTCTGTGGTCATTTGTTGCGGCAGCAAAAAGAAACTAACAGATGGAGCCCTGGGTGGGGTGTGGGGTGGAGACCCTTTCAGGCCAAAGGAGTGGCATCAGCACAAGGGCACAGCTAGCATGGCGCACCCTTGGGGCAGGGGCCACAAGCAGTTTAGTGCTGATGAGGTTTGAAGATCACCTGGTAAGGAACGGAAAAAAAGGCTGGAGTGTGAGGCACAGGGCCTCGTAAGGGGCTGTGCTGACGTGGAGCTGAGGCATTGCTTAAGCATAGGAGGTTCATTGGGAGCCATTTCATGGTTTGAAACAACAAAGTAAAAATGTCAGATTTGCCATTTTGAAAGAAAGGTTGATGGGGCAAATCCTGGGGCAGGGGGTCTGTTTAGGAAGCTATTTTGGAAGTCGTGGGCAGAGGTGCTGCAGCTTGAACTAAAGCAGTGTGAGCAGGAGAAAGAGAAGTCAGAATGAAGAGCTACTTAGGACTCAGAGAGTGACAGAACAGCGGGGCAAAGACCCAGGGAAGAGTCACGGGTGACCCCGCTTTCCTCATTGACCCTGAATGGATAGTCATGTTGCCTACTCAGCTGGGGACAACTGGAGGTTTCTCTCAATATTTCTTAGATCTATATTGTCTTTATTTCGGTATCCAGTAGGTTGATTAGTCCCATCAACTTATATTTAGACTGTCTTTAAATTCTTCTAGCTGCTTTTTCTAATGGTAGCCTTTCCCTTCCTCAGCCTATTCTCTATGTTGTAGTTACAACAACTAATTCAATATTCAATAGATATTTATTTAGTTCCTACCATGTGCCAGGTACTGTGCAGACCAGGGGGATATTGTAATGAACAAAACAACTTCAAAAAGAAACTAGCTGGGGCGGCCGGTTAGCTCAGGTGGTTAGAGCACAGTGTTCACAACACCAAGGTTGCCAGTTCAATCCCCACATGGGCCACTGAGCTGCACCCTCCACAACTAGACTGAAACAACTACTTGACTTGGAGCTGATAGGTCCTGGAAAAACACACTGTTCCCCAATTAAAAAAAAAATAGAGTGTCATTATAAAAAGAAAGAAAGAAAGAAAGAAAGAAAGAAAGAAAGAAAGAAAGAAAGAAAGAAAGAAAGAAAGAAAGAAAGAAACTAGCCTACATTTAATCTAGATGGTCTTTTTAGAAGATAATTTTCTACAGTTCAATCACCAATTCACATCTTCTCCAATGACCTCCAATTTCCTCTCACTTTATGTCTAAAATTTTTGGTGTGTGCTCAAGCTCTGTCAGCTACCTTGTCCTAAACTAACTATCAGTTTTAACTTACAAATGGGTTGAGATCTGAAGCAGTGCTTCTCAAACGATCTGTGGGTTTGTTGCTGTGGTTGTTGTTTCATTTTTTAAAAAATGTTCAAGCGACTGTGGTTTGATACCTGGTCCCCTTGTACATGACTAGTGCACAGCTCATGCCCCGTGTGACTCACCGTGCGAATTTCACAACACCCACCTCCATCCATCCCCTGCTCAAGGACGAGTCCACTGGTGACGTGTTTGCATGTTGCAGCATTCTTAATTTGCTCTGAAAATTTTTAAGTGTTTCCTCTCAATTTCAACACTGTCCACAGACCATGCTTTGAGTCCTCACACTTACTAAGTTCCTGAGTAAAACCATTTTTTGAGGAATTTGGAACAAACTATATGGTGGTTCCATTTTTTTTGCTAGCCCCCTGAAGCCCAGATTGGCCATGCTAGCTTATAGTTTTCCTATAAATAGACCATAGACAGGAGAATATAGAGCTCTAGAACTGCTCTTTGGCACATCACCTTTTTAAAGAGCAAATATTTCTTTTTTTCCTTTCATTTTCATGTTTTTCTTTTACTTCTTTAGTCAGTTGCCCCCTTAACCGAATCCCAAACTCATACAAAGGAGGAAAAACATTCATATGAAAATCCCTCAATTCTTGATCAAGTTCTTGCCGGAGATAGTCAGTCCAACCACCCCCATTTCAGTAGCCCTAAATAGCTGAAGTCCTTTAGCATAAATCATACTTTAATTCAACCTCCATCTTGGAGTTGGATGGGACTAGGACATAGAAGGAGGCTGTTGTCTCTGGTTCACTGACTCAACACTGAGGCTGGCTTCTGCTGGACCCCCTCCAGCCCGCAATGAGCATGTTTGCAGCCTTATATTACTGCTCTTTCAGGACCTTTTTTCAGTCCTCACCATCCTTACCCTTTCTTTGGTTTTAACACCATTAACTCTTTCTTCCCTGTGAAAAAGCTGTCTTTTTCTGTGGCTTCCATGCGTCCATCTTGGATTTGTTCCTACTTGGTCACTCCAACTGAGTATTTGTTGTCGCATGCTCCCCTCTCTCCTCCTTTCCCCAGGGCCTCAGCTAAACCTTCTTCTCTCGTTCTCACATGATTTCCAGCTGCTCTCATCATCTTCTATGGACTCAGTTACCATTTAGATATATTGATTACCTGTCTTCTTTCCTGAGTACGAGACACATAATTCCAACTGCTTTCTCAATAACCTCCTGTAAATATCTCAAGAGTATTTCAAATTCAACTTAGTTATTTTTCAAAAACCTCCTTTTCCTAGATTCCACAGCAAAACACTGACACTTATTTAAACATTCAGGATACACGCTTAGCATCACTCTTGCCTCCTCTCTTTCCTTCATTTCTCATCTCCAGCCAGTCTCCACTCATCATTCCACTACTGCTATGTTTCTCCAATCATTCTCTGCCATCTTGCTGCAGGCTCTTCTCCCTCCTCACTAGGGCCATTCTCAGCCCTCTGGACCCTCACATGGGCAGTGTCACAACCGGACTCAGATCTGCCAGTCCCAACCCTGTCTAGAGCAGCCTCTACTCAGTTGCTACATTGTCCTTTCCTTCAACAGGCACATCCAATCATTCATACTCTTGAATACTGACCTTCACAACCCTGTTTCTATAGCTCCTTGTAATACAATCAAACCTCCTTTCTCAGCATGGATTACTGAGACTTCCACACGCACGCCTTCGCTGGCTTTTATAGACTCTCCTACTTTAACAACAACAAAATGACCATATTCTTTAGTCCATTTCTCAAACATGCCACCATGTCCACCATCTCTCAGGCTCTGGCACCTTTGTGCATTCTATTCTTGCCACCAGACATGAACCAACCCCCACCCTCTGCCTTGATGAGCTACTGATCATGTAAGACTTGGTGCACGTACTTTACCTTCTGGGGCAGCTCCTCCAAGCGCAGGTCACCACTCTTCCCAGGGCATGGCCACGATGCTGTGTAAGGGCCTCTTGTGGGCAGTTCACTCAACGTAGTTTTTATGAGCCAGGTGCTGAGTGGTGTTCCAGGGCTCCAAGAAAATGGTCCTGCCACCTAGGTGCTTATCTTCAATCAGAGAAAGACATAGTGTAAGTAACAAATACATGTATTTACTTTTTTAAAAATCAATGTTACAAAGCATTCTAGGTGCTACAGGAGAAGTATGGGCAGGACACAATGAACAACAAACAGAGGAGGGAGTGGTTAATTCCAGCAGTGAGATTGGAGATTGGAGGAGAGAAACCTAAGGAAATGCATTACAAAGGAGATAACCCTTCTGGAGGTTGATGAGGAGGGGACATTCCAGGCAGCAGACAACACAAGCAAAGTCCTGGTAGGATGGGACAGCATGTCACATTTAGAGAAAAGCAATTGGTCTGTGACTGGTGTTGGGCATTAACATGGATGACTTAGACGGGAGGTCAGAGAATAAGGCTTTACCTGACAGGCAAAAAGGAGCCACTGCAGGGTTTTTAACAGGGACAGACAACATGTTCAGATTTGTATTTTTAGAAAGATCATTCTGGTAACAGAATACAGAGTATAGTATCATGCTTTTATGGGGGGAGTGGGGGCGGGGGAGTCGATATATTTATTTTCTCTTTTAGATTTTGAGCTCCTTGACATCAAGTACTACGTCTCTTTCATTTTTACCTTCTCAGGGCCTAACACACTCATTCACCAAGCAGCAAGACAGAGGCTGCCTGATGTGGGTGCTGGATCTGGGAGCTGAGCTCTAGGCCAGCCTACGACAGCTCTAGGCAGCTTGGTGACACATCAGCAAGTCACCCCATGGTTCAGTTTCTTAATCTATAAAATGGTGGCTTATTCGAGATCACCTTTCAGTTCTCTTTTGCTCTAACATTCTGTAATCCTATAAGGGAGGTTCCTTTTTTTTTCTTTTTTGAAAGTTTGCAGCCAATATTTGGTAAGACAAATAACACATCTGTCTCCGGTTTATTAGAGGTGAGTGTCAAGAGCTTAGAGCACCATGAAGCACAAGTTGACCCAAAGGTTATATAAACTGTTCTCTGAATAGCAAGCAAGGTTTCTGTTTAAATTATTCACATGATAAAATGTTCTTCCTGCTGAAGGGGTACAGAATTGTTTCCTCAAATGTTTATTCCTTTTGTGAGGCAGATAAACAGAATTTAGGTTATTATTACTATAAGCCTTTAAGTGACCAGACAAATATGCTTTGAAAACATTAGAAGCCTGAGAGAAACCTGAGTTTTATCCACCTCAGTCAGTTCTCTATTAGCTCAGCAGAATACACCAAGCTCTATCAAGTTCTCCATGCCCCTTTCAGAATTTTTGTATATCTTTGACTCAGTAGAATATGCTCTCACATTTCTACTTCATCAGTGTAATACTGGCCTGATTATCAGAATTTAAAATTCAGGGTCTCTACGAACAGAACCAATTTCTACTGACAAAAAAACCCCCAAAAAACCAAAAAGCCAAGTTTTCTCTTACCGTCATACAATTTTTTTGTCTTACCTTCATACTATTTGATCTTTATCTTGCTGAGATTATAGCCTTCAACTAAGTCTCTTATAAAACATCTATTTTTTGCTGATGATGTAATTTTTATCCAGACGTTTTTCTTTTTCTAAGTTTAATTTTAATTTTTATTAAAGTAGCTCATGAACATAGTCTTAGAAATCTAATAGTAATTCCCATTCTTCCTAAGTTATATCATAATTTTTGAGTAAATCAACATTCTAGGATTTACATTATTACAACTATGCAAATTTTTTTGGCTGAGCTAAGTAGAATAGCATAATTGTGTTCTCTTTCTTATTCAAAATTTTAAAACATTCCTGTAATTATTAATAGGCTCTTTATTTTTTTCTTAATTTATACAATCATTAATTTAAATATACCAATAGTTCTGTAATATCCTCTCGAGTCTATTTTCCTTCCAAGTAAGTACATTAGTTTTGTTCTTTTATCAGGAAGGTCTACAGCCTCCCCATCTCATAGTCCAATAGATTGGTTGCTTTCTAGGCCTCCTGTTTTTCTTAATTAAAAAGCATTAAATTAAATTTTTTAAAATTAAAAGGACAGTGTACTTCTCTACCTTCATTTTTCTCCATTGATACTGGAAAATAATTATTTAATTTTAATTTCCTAAAGATTTTGTTTTTAAACTTTAAAGCTTAACATCCTATTAGCCTTTTCCTAAAAAATAACATTCCCTAGTATTGAGCTCAGCTATATAAACTATCTGATTTTTTAATATACTATCTATTCAGAAAACAAAAGAAAAGGCTCACTTTGACCATATTCTCATACTAAACAATATCCCTGGGTTCCTTTTTACTGTAAAACATAGCTGATAAATCTGTACCAGGGCATAACTTCACAGACTGGCTTGTCAACCAGCCACAGTCATTTGGAGGCGATTCAACCCTGATGAGCCTCCTTTAAAACAAGGCTTTAGAAGAGGAAAAGAGGCCTGTTTAGTAGTTTGGTGGACGCAAAGAAAAAAACAGTGGTGATACCACCCTTCCCGTATTCATATTCTCTCTCTCTCTCTCTCTCTCTCTCTCTCTCTCTNTCTCTCTCTCTCTCTCTCTCTCTCTCTCTCTCTCTCTTTCACACACACACACACACACACACACACACACACACACACACACACACGCTCATCCTCCAGGTGGGCAGTGAAGCCTGTGATGCTAGTAACCCCTTGGGCTCTGACTTAGCTGAGCGTGGACTCTGTTTTCAGTTGCTTGGCTTGTTCTTAGAGAATGAGCTAACAGAGTAGGTAGATTTGGGCCTCAGAATGTCATCTAAACAAACCGGGCGAGTAGTGGAGCAGTTCCGCCTCCACGGAGGGGCGTGGCCTTCTTACAGGGCTCCTTTCTCCCCTACAGCCTCCTCCACCTCGAGAAGAGGCAGGACACACCCTGACTGGTCCATCTTCCCGAGGCTGTTATTCTTTTTTTTTTTTTTTCATTTTAAACTTTTTATTGAAATATAACACGATGTAGAAAACACATAAACTTATAAGTACCACTTATAAGTAAACTGCTCAATCGTAGTTCACAAACTGAATACACCCTTGTACCTAGCGTCTGAAGAACAGAATATTCCACATTCCAGGAAAGGAATCTGTTGAAAAGACAGAAACATTTTCATAAAAGAAACCTGAATACATTAATCAAAATGGGTGTGAAGGAGGTAATCACTTTCCCATGCATTTGCATAGTCCCCTCTGTAATACACCATTTCTAAAAATGGCTTCATGGAAGACTTTCTAAGGAGTGCTTATATCAATGTTAAAACGCTTTTGTGATAATAATTTGGGGACATACTGAATTAAGTCTAGTGAAACGGGTTTATCATTTAAGGAGGTTTTCACAAATTCAGACTTCAGGGGGTGGGGCCTGAACATTCTCAAGTCAGGAGAGGAATGAGGAAACAATTTCTTGCCCATTTTAGATATTTTTCTAAAAATGGTAAATTTACCCCTAAGCCCACTAAGAGCATCTCATTTTCATTTGTTGAACTGCATCTGAAAAATAATAGTCCTTAGGAATAAAAAATGTCTGGCCACTGACAAAAATGTCAGATCACTATGACACAATAGAAAGTTCTAAATTTCACAGCACATTTTGAACAAAAATGCACTATTTGAAACTTAAGCAGGACATAATCTCAGCTTCTCTTTTATCCCATGAAGGAAGTAAAAATAACATTCTCTAGGAAAATTCCCAATAAAATGGCTGTACTTCCTGTTCCTTTCTTTATCTCCAAAGTGAGATGATTATAAAAAATTTTAAATATTCTATGCAAGAAATAATAATGGGAAGGAGAAATGTTGTCACTCCGGATGAATCTCTTGTCCCCATCCCAGACCTAGCAGAACCTGGAGAAAATAACATGATAAGAGTTACTGAAAAACTAAAATATCATAAATTAATACATAATACGTCTGCATACTTTCCCATCCTCTTCTTTTTCCTGTGCTTTTTTTGTTTGTTTGTTTATTGTTTTTTCCCTCTAATGGTATCAAATGTGAAAAGGTTAGCTTTGTATCAAACCTGGCATAAAGAAGAAGGAATTGTGTACTAACTTCAGAAAAAATGGTAGATCAAGAAAATGAAACATACCTTTTGTTATCTAGGAAGATTTCAATGCATATAAATAAACAAATTTTATGATCTTATTGAATATTAACTTCATTGGTATGTTAGTTGCTTTTGCATACTGGCAACTGATACCGGTTAAAAACAGGTTCTGGAATGCTGACCTGGCTTATGTAAGAATGGCCCTACACCATTTGTCCTCGCAAAAGTAACTCTACACTCATTTTGTTTCTTAAAAGGTTACTATCTGAACAACTACCTCTTGTGAAAAAGAGGGCAGACAAAGGTGATTTTAAAAACTGTGCTTAATAAATGTTAAGGTTGAATTACACTGATTGAGTCTGCTTTAAAATTGTTCGTAGCAATGAATTGCCTAAATTTTTAATGGGGTATAGGACTGAGACTGAAATTATACAGACCACAGATCTAGCAACTTTTTAAAGTGGCTCCTAAAACCTCCTTGCTCCTAGAATCCTTGTTTACATTAGAGCAGAGATTGAAATATTTTCAGCTAGAACCTATACCTCTAGTCATAGAGCCAAAATTAAATGTAAAATATTTATAAATATTCCATAATTAAATATAAATATAAAATTAAATATAAATATTAAATAAAAAGTGAACTTTTATTGTGGCTCCTCTCTGATTCATTCTCCTATTCTTTGCCCCTTTTTTACTGATGTAACATTTTTTTCAATTAATATAATTTGAATCCCAGTTATAGTAAAGTCACTGGGCTAGATGCTATAAAGGCATCAAATATATATATTTGATGCCTATATTCCATATATATATATATATATATAT
>NW_017731597.1:1917580-1925727 GCF_001890085.2 Hipposideros armiger
AACAGAATATTATATATATATATATATATATACATATATATATTTCAAAGTTAAGTAGACTACTATAGAAATCTATCTTACAATCATGTACAACATTGTGACTAGGGAAAAAAACATTCCACAATGACAAATAATTGAGCATTCATTTCCTTTCTATTTAATAAGTCAAGGGCCTAGGGTTATTGATTACACCACCTCTGTTTCTTCAATTGCCTTTGAGTAGTTAATACTCTTGCCTGGGAGAACAGGGGTTATCTTGTAGGCCTCCTCTCAGGCTGAGTGAAATGGGCCACAAGCCCTAACTTGGGAAGTTCATTGCCAGGTTGCCCTTATGAGGTAAGTGGTTACCAAATGTTGTGTCTTAAAGGGTTAGGGGTGGGATCATCTCGCCAGATTATCTGTGCACTGACCTCTAATCCTGCAGCGATTTAGGATTTTTACACCCTGCTGGGGCTTCCCCACTGTGTCACGGTTTGGCCATGGAATAAAAGGGTGATAGATCATGCCCTCTATCCTGTTTCGGCTGCTGCTCCTACTGAGCAATGTGAAATACTACAGTTGCTTTAGATGTTAGTCAAGCCAAGCAATTTGCTGTAAGACTGACAATCAAAAGCCCCCCTCCTCCAAACATCATAACTACATATCAGAAATTACTTATAAGAAAACATAAAGTTGTTCATTTGCTTAACAAACGTATAAAACAATACCAAGTTGAGCATAGAAAATAAACACAAATTCCGGGTACACTATATATAAGTATTGTATCAGTCAGGCCATGGTGTCCCCAAGCTGACCCCTCCGCCCAAGATGATGTCTGCCTCTTGCAGACACAGCCCTGCCCAATCCTTGTGCCAATGAGAGCCAGATGTCACTCCAATTCTTTCTCCAGAAGAGAGGGGAAGAAATCAGGAAATAGTGATTCGTAGCTTGATTCCCAGCACTTAGCCCAATGCCTGGCACAGTGCCTGGCATATAAAGAACACAGTAAATATTGATTGATTGAACAAATAGGCTGCCACCCCCATGGCCAGGATCCAGTGTGACTTGGGATGGATTTAGCCTCCCGGGGTTTCTTGCATGGACCAATCTTCTGTTTCCCTATCCACCTCTTACCACGTGTGGTTGACCAACCCACTGGCCCTTCTGATCCAGTCATCTGGCCCTGGTTTCCTTTCCCAAACCCATGAGAGGGTCACAGCATAGTCTGCAACACCCTCTGATGGGCCGGGGGTGAGGCAGAAAGTGAAGGGAGCCAGACCTTCTTTCTTGGGTCCGACAGTCCCTTTTCCCTAAGCCACAGCCTGTTTCCAGGGTCTCTTATATTGCCCTAAAACTCACAATTAACAGCCCCTATTCCTCATGCTGAGAATCGCCTTTCTCCACAGCTTTGCACTGTTTCCTGACTCGTTCCTTGGATACTATTGTCAGGATCTTCTCCACGCGAGGACTCAATTTTAACTGTTTTTGCCATGAGGTATTTTACTCTCATCTGTTTTGCAGCTAAAAGGCCAAGTATGAAATCCACATTAATGTATTTACCATAGATTTGCTCAACGTGCCAAAGACTTGAATCTACTTGGTCTGTTTCTTTCTTGGTTTTCAACTAGACAATCTTCTCTTTCTGAAAGAAACTGAAGTTACCGCCCTCTTAGAAGAAATGCTCCTTTCCCCATTTGATTTTTTTAATTTTATTTTATCGGGGAATAGCCATGGTCATTGGTTACACATTGCTTTCATGCTACAATGGCATCATTGACTCTTTTAAGGAGGGCGCAGCTCACAGTGGCCCATGCGGGGATCGAACCAGCAACCTTGGTGTTATCAGCACCATGCTCTAACCCACTGAGTTAACTGGTCACACTCCTATTTGATTTTTTATGGGCTGCTTCTAGTAGAGTGTTGAATCCTATTTCCCGTATTTCTAATCAATCTTCACCGTTTCTTTCCTTTCCATTTGTTTGTTTTCTGTTCCTACTTCTACCGTATCAATTAAGGTTTTCGTTTGCTCTTGCCTCATCTATAGCAACACCTCCTACGTGGTCTTCTCACTTATTAAACCAGTTTAAGCTGGCCCTGGCCTTTATTATCTATGTAGCCTGGGGCAAGTTGCTTTCTCTCTAATCCTCAGTTTCTTCATCTAATAGGCATATTATGGTACACGCCTTATAGGGTTATTATTATTATAAATGTAAGCAAATGTCTTAGCTTTCCCCAGGCTATAAATCCAGAAGCTAATTAAAAATCTTCAGAGTTCTCATCCTCTCCCAAATATTTTGGGAAACCCACAAAATGAATGAAATCAGTGAATATAGAATACTCTGTGCCAGTCACTGATCTAGCCTCTGGGGACAAAGTGATAAACACATAGACCTGCACACTGCTTTCATGGAGTTTACATTCCAGAAGGAAAAGAGACAATTCTTTTTTTGAAAAAAGAACTAAGAAAAATTACGAGACATAAAAGGGTGGTTAAGTGCTATGGGGGAGAAAGTTGGGGTGGGTGGTACTAGGGGATGGGGTGGTGGGAGTAGTGCAGTTTTCTACAGTGGGGTCTCATTGAGAAGGTGTTGCTTGTGCCAAGACAGGGAGCGAGTCGTTAGTGGGCACATCTTACCTGTGTTCTTGAATCAGTAGTGTCATCATTGTTACAAATAGCTTAGCCGACACCATGATGCTGGCTCTGACAGTGAAATGGTGAGCTAGAAGCCCACACACAACAGTGCCTTATTCGGAACCCTGCATCGGTCCCCTAGTCAACAGAGCTTTTGAAAAACAGGAAGTAAGAGTCCATTTTTTCAGCATTAATGCGTAAGGTAAGGTGTTACTGAACTAACTGAGGTCAGCTACCGTTACCTTGGTACAAGCTAAGACGAAAACATTTTCTGCCACCACAGCTAGCCCCGTGGTGCTAGTTTTGTGGGAAATGTAGGGCTGAATAGCCCCTGTGATGACTGGCAGTATCTTCTTTTAAAGTGTGAAAGGAAAAGCCCTCTTCCTGGGTGCTACACTCTGTTGCCCACTGGGCGACAGGCCCTAGGGCATTACAGAGTTTCATAAAATGGTTCTTTCTATTACACAGAGGCCCTTCTTTATTTTCTTCTGTGAGGACATATACAGGGAAGCTGAGTTAGGCCCTGCCCCATGACAGCCAGGCTGGCCATGGCCTTCCAGGGCTAAAGCCCAGCCTTACCCTTGCAGATTCCTTCTTCAACAAGCTGTGCTCTCCCTGAGAGCCCCATTATACCTGCCAGCAGCCTGCCTACCTGTATAACTCCTCCCAGACAGGGCTATGCATAACTAAAACCCTGCTGAAGCCAGGATTTGAGTTTTTTCCCCAGCAAACTTCTCAGCCCTCTTACAAACTAATGGATGCTAATCATTGCATAAGGGGAAGGACTATTGTCTTGCTCTGCATCATAGACATATCTGTCTTAATTCTGGCTCAGCTGGGACTCTGTATTACACAGTAACTAGAAACACTATTTGTAAAGCCATACATCTTCTATTGAGTAGATGCTCAAAAGTGAGTAACTATCATAATTATGTAGGTAGTTGAATTATGGGAGATTATAAGTGTATTGCTTATCATTTTTATTTTTCAAAATGCTTTATAAAATTATGTATCAATCAGAAGCAAATTTTCAAAAAAACCCCAACTCTTCACATATAGCTGTTTTCTTCCCCTCATTTTCATCTAAACTTCATAGAAGAGTAGACTTATACTGGCTCTTTCCACTTCCTCAACTTGCTTCTGTCTGGTTTCTGCCCCAACCATCCCTCTAAAACTGCTCTCACTGAAGCCACCAACTATTTCTTAATGTCATTCCCTCAGGAATATGTTGGTGGGCTGGGAAGGGAAGGCCCCCTCAGGTCAATGAAAACTTGGAGCAGAGAGAACTTGAGTAGAAGGGAGGGGGCAAGGGAGCAAGAGGTGAGGCCATTTTATCCAAGCTACAAGCATGCTCCAGGACCAAAGTTGAATCCAAACACTCACCTTATCCAAGAGTCAAGCAGTCTAGTCAGAAGCCAACTCACCTAAGTACAAGAGGGAGTCCAGAAACAAGCCAACTTCAAACAGGTGATAAGCTGACAAACCAAGGTAGTCCCAGAAGGAAGAGTCCAAGAAGATGGCAGGCCAAGAGGAATCCCAAACTCAGCAAGTCACCAGCTACATTTGGCTGGGCTCTCCTGGGACTGCCTGAATGAAAAGTCCTAACCTACGAAGTCATTTTCTAGAGATGAGAGATGGGCTCCCAGGAGCACTCCTATACTGGATATGTCAACAAAGTGCCTGCCACACCCAACTTCCTCTTCGAGATGAAACTGCCCCACCCACAGCCCCCTGCTCTGAGAAGCAGAGCTAGGTTGTTCTTTACCCAGGGATGGCTCCTGATTGGACCAAGGATTGGCCCCTGCCATGAGGGCTGCCTCTCCAAAAACCAGGGCATGAATGGAAAAGATGAGTTTGTTTAATCAGATTCTCTCCTTCTGGAATCTGAATTGGGAACCACGGAGATAATAAGTTCGTTAGCCATGAAAACTGAAGTTGAAAGGATGCCACACAATGGAGTAGGGGCCATGGATAGGTATGGTTATAAAAACCAAAGCTATGAAGAAGCAGAGCAGAATGAGAAGAAATCAGAATTTATGAATAAGCAGCAATTATGCAGTAGAGAAAATACATGAAGAATAAACAGAATGTGTTAGTTGGAATAGGATAGAAAAAAGTAAATCTGCCAAGAATAGCTGAGAAATGGCATACCACTTTATGAAGAGCCTGTCATCTGGCTCTACTGAAAGCCACTTTCCTGCCATCCGCATTTACTTAGGCTCCTGTGTCTTCATTAGGCCAACCCTAACTTCCTTGGCTCCCTTGCTAATGTTTGTTGGGCACCTACTATGAGCTAGGCATGGATGTAGGTATTTGGGATCCAACACTGAACAAAACAGTCAAGTAGCAATAGCAAACACCCCATTACTTCAGGGAGGGTCTCTGATTCAAAGGGCCAAAATAAAACAACCCCTTGTGTGGTCACTCTTTCCCACGATCCCGTTGGTGAGGTCAGCCATGGTGTCATAATGAGTCTGCTTTCTCTCGGGAACACGATTCATATTTATGCCCCCTTCCTCATTGGAGTGGTGGCTGCAAAATGAGGAGAAGAGGAGAGAATAGAAGCTGAGAGATTGAACATGGAGAAAGTCAGCTGATGTATGACAATGGCTGCAGAATGGCTGAACGCCCGGGCTTTCAATTAACTGGGGTTCAAAATTTGGCCCTACTACTTTCTCTTTATTGATCTTTGGAGAGTCAGTTTTCTCAGCTGTAAATTGGAGGTAAAATGGCATCTTCCTCATTGCATTGTTGTGAGGATTAAGTGAGAAAATATATGCAAAGCATTTAGAACAGTACCCGGCTCAGAGTAAGTGCTCAATAAATGATAGCTGTTGTTGCCGTGGTGTTACTATTACCAACAATCTTCTAGCTTTCCCATTTGAATGTGCTTGGGGGAGAATTACATAGCATCCTATACTCAAACCTTCTCTCTGTACCAGAACTTGGCACACTCATCAAAGTTACTTTGAGTTGGTGCATAGCTTCCCAAGTACCATCTAGCTGCAGAAGTATCAATAGTGCCAGGAAGAAGTGGTGTTAAAAAAAAATGGCAAGGATGAAGACCACTGTTGCACTGGGAAGCAGTTCTGGAAGGGGGGAAACAATAAATTCTGAATGCAAAGTCTGTGGCAGTGACACTAGTCAGAGAAGCCGGTTGTGGGGGAGAGATAGAAGAACGCAGGTATTCCTTAGGCATTACCCTTGTCACCTGTCCAGGGATGGTGGGCAGGTGGAAGTGAACTTGATGGGTCCAAAGGCTCAGGCTGGAAAGCAGTGTTTTGACATGGAAATGGGAACTCTCTCTTAACCCATCAGGGTACAAGTGACTGGAGAGGATGGAAGAACAAGACAGGGAGGGAAGCGTGCCATCTTTATGAAGCTGCCAGAACAGAGTCATGACCGGGCAAGAGAGCAGAGCAGAGATGAAAGTCCCATAGGTGGAGTACTGGGGGCGTTTGTGCATCAGATGGAATCACAGCTGCTCTGCAGGAAGCCTGGGTTTTCTTTGCTTGAGGTCCAGGTGTTGTGTGGCAGTGTACCAGGGCACATGTGTTGGAGAGGACCACATGTTGTATTTTGGCAATGGAAGAGATAGGTGGCTGAGCTGAGGCTGCATTCAAGCCTTCCTGGTGGGACGTTCACCACCCTAGTCATATAGAGGCCTTCCTAGTATTTTCCACCTCTCTGAGTTGCTCCCAAGTGTCCCTGGGTCTGGATTAGGCCCACATATTGATATGGGCTGATGACTATGATACTCAAGTCTTCCAGGGCTGCATCCATCTGCTGCCCCTTCTACCCAGGATTACATCATGGACCATTGTTCTGTGGTTCTGCTGCTGGGTGTGTCGCCGATGGAGCACCTGAGGCACGTGTGGTAAGGTGAGCCACCTGCATAGCATGAGCTGAGCTTTCACGTTTATTCTGGCTGCTGTAGGCCACTGCAGACTGAGCTCACTATCATGCCTTACACCCTCCAGGCCTTGAAGGTATCCTGAGAGCAAACCATTCTCCTTCCCAAATGGGGATAATGGAGGACAGGATAGGGCTTCTCCTTGGTCAGGATGGTCCTCTATTGTGTTGCCAGCACCAGTCCCAATGGTGCAAGGTTGAACCAAGCTGGGTGCACGCTGCCTAGAGTTAGCACACAGGTAAAGAGGAAAGACTCCGGAGCTGACTGCCCACACTCAAAAGTCAACTTTTACTTCTTAGCAACTTTTTTACCAGTATGACCTTAGAGGAATTACACCATCTCTCTGTCTCAGTTTCCTCATCTATAAAACAGCAATAATAGCAGCACATACCTCATAGGATTATTAGGAGCATTAAATTTGTTCATATAGGTAAAGTCCTTAAAAGAGTGCCTGACATGGCACCAGAGCTCTGTTAAAGTGAACCCTGCTCTATAGGGTCAGCCTCTGCACAGCAGCTCCTCCACTGTAGTCACAGCCAGTCCTCACACCAATCAGTCTGAAGGTCAATCCCTCCTATTGACGTGCAAATAGCAACCAAGGCTCACCTACAATAGGAGGGCACACCTACAGCACCTGGCTCAGGTGACCAGGGAGACTGGCCACTGGGCCCTACAGGACACCCACTACCTAAGGCCACTCTACTAAGACCAGGAGGCATAGCAGCTTTACCTAATACATAGAAACAAACACAGGGAGGCAGCCAAAATTTGGAGACAAAAAAAAAACAAAAACACCATTTCCCAAATAAAAGAACAGAATAAGGTCCAGAAAAAGAACTAAACAAAATGGAGACAAGCAATCTACCAGATGCTGCATTCAAAATACTGGTTTTAAAGAGATTATTGTGCTCAATAATCTCAGTGAGAACTTCAAAAAAGAGATAGGGAACATAAAAATGGAGATAGAAAACATAAAAAAGAATCGGTCAGAAGTGAAGAATACAATAACTGAAATAAAGAATACATTAGAGAGAATCAGCAGTAGATTAGATGAAGCAGAGGGTCGAATCAGTGATTTAGAAGATAAGGTAGCAGAAAACACCCAACCAAAATAGCAAAAAGAAGAGAAAACCCCCAAAAATTAGGGTAGTTTAAGGGGCCTCTGGGACAACATTAAATGTACCAACGTTTGCATCATAGGGGTTGCTAAGGAGAAGAGAGACAGCAAAGAATTAAAAACCTATTTGAAGAAATAATGACAGAAAACTTCCCTAACCTGGCAAAGGAAATGTGCATACAAGCCCAGGAAGCACAGAGAGTCCCAAACAAGATGAACCCAAAGAGGCCCACACCAAAGCACATCATAATTAAAATGCCAAAGGTTAAAAACAAAGAATCTTAAAAGCAGCAAGAGAAAAGCAGTTAGTTACCTAGAAGAGAGCTCCCCATAAGACTGTCAGCCTATTTCTTTTTTTTTTTTTTAAAGATTTTTATTGGGGAATTGGAACAGTGCTGGGGAATTGGGGAAAGGGAAACAGACAAGTTGCTGTCGTTTTGTTCTTCAATCTAGTTGTGGAGGACGTTGCTTCACTGGCCCAAGTTGGCACCATCATTGCGCTCTTC
>NW_017731597.1:1929490-1933197 GCF_001890085.2 Hipposideros armiger
AAAAAAAAAAAAAGAAATGTGAGTTGTGGAGACAAAGCACTTGGGTCCTTCTTGCAACTTTTAGTGAGACCTGGGTGAAGTTTTCTTTTTTCAAGTTTCTTTGGGCTTCATATCCTTATCTACATGATAAGGATAAATAACGCCAAGCTGCTTGTAGGGCTGTTGTGAGCATTACATTTAAAAAGTATGTAAATTTCTTTGGACAGTGCCTGACGTAGTAAGTGCTCAAGAAATGGAATGATAATGGTTATTATTAATTACTACTTATATGGTGTTGAATCTCAGATCTTTGTTTCTAGCTCAGTCCTCGCTCAGGAACCATATTCATCTCTCCATCTGTCTACTGTATATTTCTACATGGATGTTCCCAAGACACCTCATGTTCATTGGGTCAAAAATGAAACTGGTCCTTTCTCTTTCTCAGTCTCCTCCCCTTCCCTATACTCTGCCTCAGCTGTTGGCATGATTCATTCATCAGTCACCCAAGCTGGAATCCTGGAAGTCATCCTTGGCTCCTGTGCTCCCTATCAAATTGGTCACTTGAAACTGAAGATTTTGCCTCTTCCACACTTTCATTTTATCTCCTTCCCCCATTTCTTGATTAAGAACCTCCTGACAAGGTAGTGATTCAAGGCCAAGGCCCTGGCTCTGAGGAAGTTCATGACTTTGGTGGCAAAGAGAGACTCCTACAGTAAGTTACACTATTGTTCAGAATATTCTCTGTCCCTGCCCATGGGGCCTATATACATCTAGACCCCATTAACATCTGGCTTGGCTATCGATTTCTATTGGCCAATGGAATGTGAACATTTGTGACATGTGCCAATTCAGATCAGTTCCGAGCAATTCTGAGCAGAAGCTATAAGAGTTATCATGTCATTCCACCATTGCCCTTGTCCCCTGCTATGACACCACTGAGTCCCAAATAGGGCCTGCTCCTTTAGCCTAAATCACAAATTAAAAAGATGAAACAGGGCAAGATGCAATACATGATGTATACACACAATATGAACAAGAAATAAACGGGTTTTTTGTTGTTAGGCTACTGGGATCATTTGTTACTGCATCATCACCTAGCCTAAACTGACTGATACAAGTCCTTTCTGGATCATTCACGGAGTAGTAGAAGCTAATGCACAATGATATGGAAATCAGTAAGTCGTAATGATGCGAGGCAGTGTTCTCCAACAAAGCAAGAAAGCTAAATGTGCTGCTCNCAAAACACTGCTTTGAAGGGACATGTGCATCCTTATGTTCATTGCAGCATTATTTACGATAGCCAAGATATGGAGGCAACCTCGGTGTCCATCAGTGGGTGAATGAATAAAGAAGAGGTAGTACATATATACAATAGAATATTACTCAATCATAAAAAAGAATGAAATCTTGCCTTTTGTGACAATATGGATGGACCTAGACAGCATTGTGCTCAGTGGAGTGAGTCAGACAGAGAAAGACGAATGCCATATGATTTCACTTATATGTGGAATCCAAAGAACAAAATAAATAAACAAACAAAACAAAAACAAACTCATAGATACAGAGAACATTTGGATGGTTGCCAGGTGGGAGGTGGGGTGAAAAAGGGAAAGGGATTAAAAAGTACAAATTGGTAGTTAGAAAATAGTCATGGGGATGTAAAGTACAACATAGGAAATATAATCAATAATACTTTAATTAATAATATAATATATAATTAATAATACTTTAATAACTATGTATGGTAGTACTAGATGAGTACTAGATTTATCGAGGTGATCACTTTGTAAGTTATATAAATGTCTAATCACTATGTTGTATACCTGAAACTAATATAATGTTGTATGTGAGCTATAATTGAAAAATAAAAAAATAATTTAAAAACTTAAAAAATAAATGCAAAAAATATTTAAAATCTTTTTAAAATTAAATATAAATGTTAAAAAAAGAAGAAGAAGAAGAGTGCCTGGCACACAGTAAGTTCCTGCTACTGCATAGTGGAGCAGAGGTGAAGGGAGTCTTCAGTTGCCTGAAAAACAGTGTCAACCTCAGCACTCAAGCCAACTTCCTTCTCTTTTTTAGAAGGTCATTCCTAGGTCAGCTGCACAGAAAAGAACAAAATGCTATTAAGCATATCCTAGGATGTCTAGGTGTCCTCAAGTGACTAGAGGGGTCTCTCACTCCAGAATCATAGACACCCGATGACAATGAACTTTGTCCAGAAATGCCACAGATTTCTGGAGACTGTGTTGGAGGTGCTGATGCTTCTGGTAACCCAGGGCTGCTGGACTAGGGGGTGACATGAGGCATAGCTGCAAGGCATGTGTGGAGGTATTCAAGGGAATATTAGGACATGGTCAGAGAAATGCAAAAACCATCCCCTAGGAAGTCATGCAGGATGCTGACCTTTTGGTGCTGACACTGGTCAAGGGGCATCAGGGTCTCTACAAACTGTCTAGACACTTCTAGAAGCAATCTTTCACTCTTTGTCTTCAAAATGCAGCTAATGGAAGGCAAACAAAGTTATAGGAACTGAGAACGTCTAATTTCATGGATCCTCAGAACTGACCCAGCAGGAGCATCAGGGGACCAAAGAGGACCAGAACCCAGTAGCCCTAGCAGAGGCCCAGTTCTCTGATTTTCTTCTTCCTCATGTACCCCAGTGCCTTTCTGGGGGAAGTGATGCCTAGTAGATCCCAAGGCCCATGAATCTCAGCTGAGTTGAGGTTTGCCAGATAAACTATCGGATACCCAGTTGAATTTGAATTTCAGATAAACAATAATATTTTAGTATAAGCATATCCCAAATGTTACGTGGCGCACACTTATACTAAAAACATATTCGTCATTTATCTGAAATTCAAATGTAGCTGGGTGTCCTGCATTTTTATTTAATCAATCTGGTAACTCTCCCTGGGGAGTGCAGTCATGGAGGGGTGATGGATGCGTGCACCCTCCGACTGAAAGCGAACAGAGGAGATGCTGGAGGGTTCTGGTGCCCTTGCCTTGGAGGGACCCCATAATGCCAGCTTGTTCAGTTCAAGTCACTGGGAGTGAGGCAGGCCTGGGTACTTGCTCACTCTATGAGCATCAAGGGCTCTTGCCAGCCCCACTGGTGCCCACAGTGTGGCCGTCCAGGCTATAGATAGACAGCGATACAGCATCCTGCTTTCCCAGCAGACACGAGGAGTCCCACGGACCTACGTGTCACCCTGTCCCCAAATAGAAATCCTGTATTTCCATAAACTGCTGTAGCTGAATTAAGAAGCCTGGCAACTGTGAAGGCTCACCTGAAGACAGAGAACCTGCTCTGACAACAGGCCTTGCGAGGCTTGGCAGAGTCTGCCCAGCAACCTGTGATCGCCAAGCCCCGCTGTCAGTAATTTGCCACATCTACAGAGAAGGCGCAGAAGCCACCACCGGAGGCCACAACTCCTCGTGCCCCTTCTGAGAGCCAAATTGCAGAGAATTTGCTGGAGACACAGCCTTATGGATTGAGGGACCGTGTCTGACCTGACTCCCTCAAGTGGGAGTAGGCGGTAACCCAGAGCAGGGATGTGGTTATAAGGCTGGGTTTCTTAAGCTGACAGAACAATCTAGAACCTCAGACATGTACACACAGGCACAGACTCCAAAGGCCAGGTTACAAGGACCTCCTTAAACAGGTCAGAAAGTCAAAGCAGTGTCTGGAAGCTGAGTTCAAAGAGGCTGAGCCATCAACAGGTATT
>NW_017731597.1:1935482-1938705 GCF_001890085.2 Hipposideros armiger
ATATTGGAAGAAATGTCAGCGATCTGAGGGTTGGTAACATATTCTGACAGAAAAACAGCTTTAAATTTCTAATTCTACTGCAAGGCCCAAACCAGCGTGACCATTGCTAGGGCACACTACCTGTACTTGGCGACAACATAACAGAAACAGCAGGTAATAACAAATGATCACATATATTGAACTGTGTTAATGTATCAGTATATGTTAAACAGAGCATTACTCTGCTAGTCCATGTGACAAATCTGTGTATTAACAGGACTCTTTGAGAGCCTAAAAGTCTTGACGCAATATTAAAGCAGTTTCTAAACCTCAGCATATTGACATGTAAGGCCAGATAATTCTTTGTTGTGGGGACTGTCCTGTGCATTTGTAGGATGTTTAGCAGCATCCCTGGCCTTACCCATTAGATGCCAGTAGCACCCCCACAGTGTGATCAACAAAAACATCTCCAGACATTGCCAAATGTCCCGGTGCTGTCTTCCTGCTCTAGAGGAATGGCTTTAGTGGTAGGAAATGAGAAACCGTGGCAGATGAAACTGGATAGCTTTTGGTTTATCTAATTAGTTCAGGAAATGAGCTCAACACTTTGCTTATAAGCCAACCCAACCCTGCCCTCTTTCCTAGGAACAGCTGTTGATTGAGTACCTACTGTAGACAGTAAACGTAATTTGCATAGTCAGTATTGCATGGAGTTTCAGCACTTGGCTTTGGCGGCAGACAGCTTGGGTTAGAATCCCCGCTCTGCTATTTGTTTGCTGTTTGATCTGGGCGAAGAAGTTGCTTTCCCTCTCTGCCATTGTTTGCTCATCTATAAAATGAAATGACATAGCGTAGATGAAATAACAACAGGTTGTTGTGAGAAATCAATCAGCCAGTGCTCATAAGGAGTTTAGAACTGAGCCTAGGGCACAGAAAGCAGTCAGTAGAAGGTTACTGTTATTCTTAACTCTTACAACAGCCCTGCAACTTAGGCACTATTATCCCCATTTTATAGATGTGGAAGAGACTATGCACAGAACTCAAGTCCAAAATCACACAGCTGCTAAATTATTTGGCCGGCAAGAAAAGGACTCGCGATTCACACTCCAGAACTGAAGTGTCTCTCACCATACCCTTGACTGGGGGGAAAACAGGTTAGCTTAAACCTGGGAGGAAGGGTTCTCTTTCAGGCATCAAAATTGGAACCTGTCCACTGGGCTTGTTGTGTGTACATGGAGTCATGGAAAGACCCGCTGAACAGGAGGTGGTAAAACGGCCTTTGGGCAAGTCTGTTGAACATCCTGAGGCTGTTTACTCATCTGCAAAATGGACACAAAAACACCTGCTCTGCCTTCTTCATGGGTGATGGTCAGAGTGACGTGAGAAAAAGTCTGCAGCCGAGCGCTGTCAAACTATGTGTGCTCAACAACTGTAAGAGTGGAAGGTAACGCTCTCAGCAGCTTTGTGCTGCCAGGATGGCATGTCTAAGGCCTCTGCTTCCCTTGGTCGTGTCGCTGGTTCTCAGCCGCAGCAGACAGTCCTGGAGGCCCCATGTGCGTGCGCACGGCGGGCAAAGGCTGGCCCTTCTCCCTCCTGGTTCCAGGATGGGCAATCCGGGAGGTGACCCCAACATGGAGGCAGCAGCTGCTGCTTATCTGTAGTTAGTCAGCCACCCAGACAGATGAGGTGTCCGTGGTGACCTTCCTGCCTCAGTGAGTGTGGGAACTCGGGGCTTCCCAAAGCCAGGGGGTGGGAACGTAAACAAAATGGCCCCGCTAAAGCTCCCGCCTCGCCTCCTCCCGGCTGCGGCTGCCCTAACCTAGGAGGAGGCAGAAGAGATCACCCAGGCGCCACTTGCCGAGGGTGCAGAGGGCAAAAACTTGGGGCTCTGGGGTGCCAGGGTTGCTCTACCTCCTGGCACAATTCTGACTCCCCCCACCCCACCCCCCAGGTGGATGCTTCCTGCCAAAAGTCCCACCACGGCCACCCTTTGCTGTCAACACGGCAGAGTCAGAAATATATCAGCCTGGTGGAAACGCCTCTCCCTCGTCCCTCTGCAGGTTTATCCCTGTGTTCCATGGAGTGCTTCCTGATTAGTCATCTGTAGAGAGCAGGGAGTCCCAATCTCTTTCTAGCAAAAGGCAGCAAGCAGGAGGCAGTTTGGGGACAGTGGCTCATTCTCAGCCCCCTTTCATTGGTCCGCAGAGGGCGTGGCCTCACCTTGGGCTCTTCAGAATGAACACCTGTGTTACTCTTTACCTTGATTTACTTCTCCGTGCTTTTCCTGTGTGTTGGGGTCGTTCTTCTCAATTCCTTTCAGTTGCCCTGCTCTACATTTCCTCACCCCTCCAACAGCAACACCCAGAGTGATTCTGGGGCAAAATGGTGACGCATTTTAAGTCCATGTTCCTATCTTTCTATTTTTTTCTTAGCCTCCTTCCTCTCCATCCTTCTATGGGCCAGCACCTGCTCTGCACTTAACAAATGTGCCAGACAACATCAAGGTGCTGGGGACACATCAGCCAGCAAGCGAGATAAAGTGATGGCTCCCCGTTGCCTGCATTCTAGCTGGGAAGACAGAGCACGTGTAGAATCCAACATGAATAGTACAGCGGCTTGTGGTGCATGAGCTGGGTCGGGCCCTCCACCTCCAACAGCGATGCTTTGCCCCTCAGCACTGCTGCCTGCTCACCCACCATGAAACCTGCTGTGTATGCACTTCCTTTGGGGCTCTGCTTTTTTCCTTCCACGACTGCAGCCTTGACTGGTAATTTCCTAAAATGGGCTTGGAGTCTGGAGACGTATATTCTTAATGGAATTCTACCACTTACCTGTACAACCTGAGCAAGTGACTTAGAGTCTCCGAGCTGTGCTTCCTCCTGAGTAGTACAAGCTAGTAAGATGCTAATCGAGACACTGGATGATGTTTACTCTGTGCCAACACCCAGTGCCAGGTGCTTTTTGTAGGTGATTGCATTTAATCCTTACACCCATCATGAGGCAGGTAGTATTTATATCCCTCTCTACCCTTCTCAAAGCATTCTTGGGAAGTCTGAGTGTGACAAAATGGTGCTTTGTCGCCATTAAGGGTTAATGAAAAAATGCAGTAATATCACCATGGTGTCCAACAAGTGCATATGTGATGACTAAATTCATTTGTTAGAGGCCACAGCGATGCTGGGCTCCATGTAATTAAATGAGGCTCAGAATCTTTTGTGTCTGCCTCCCAAGCACACCAAGCAAA
>NW_017731597.1:1940480-1944889 GCF_001890085.2 Hipposideros armiger
GAGAGAGAGAGAGAGAGAGAGAGAGAGAGAGAGAGAGAGAGAGAGAAACCCTGTCACACACCCTTCAGTTGTGGACATGTAGATTATTTACTTTGTGGATTGATGTGACACAATCTTTAATCCCAGTTGGCTACGCTCTGCCAGTTTCCCCCACCATTAGTGGGTGTGTGCTCAAGCGATGTAAACTCCGGAAAGTAACACAAAACCGGGAAAGTAAATCTGCTTTTTTTACCTCTCACCCCACATCAGCCTCCTCCCCCACCCCTTTTTTTTTCATCCCCCTCAAGCTTCAGAAAACCAGAGATAAAGGAGTTCTCAATGATCTTTGTTGACTCAACTCTTATTATGAAAATAATAGAAAGACAGCTGGGCGAGGAGTCGGGAAGCCAGAGGCTTTCGTCCAGGTAGGGCATGGGTTCACTCTGGGCCTTTAGACAGGCTAGATCAGTTCTCCAGGCTTTGGTGCCTTATCTGTAATGTGCAAAGAGCATTTACTGAGCATCTACTTACTCTGTGCCAATTGCCTCCAATGACATCACTTTATTTAGTCCTTTAAAATAAACCTCACTTCATAGGAATTTTGATCTGTGTTATGCAAATGAGAAAAATAAAGGAGCAGGGAACTTAAGTAAGCTGCCTCAGGCCCAGGTGGTAAAGAGGAATCTGAGCTGCAATTTGAACCTACGGCCATCTGAATCCAAATTTTATCTTGTCCTACTCATCCACTACAATCTCTAATGCTGCTTCCTGTTCTAATATTATGCTGTTCTATGAGCAGTTAGGCAATGGCTGGCTAAGTTTGTTCCAGTGAGTCATTCCTTCATGGCTTGGGGTCTTATGCTGAGAAATCAGAGGCAGTGAAGAGATTGACTACATCCCTCGTTTGGTCAGCTATTATGTCAGCTGTACACCTTCATGTCAGAAGCATATAGTTTCATCACCATCAATGGAAATTTGATACTTGCCTTCATCTTAAATGCACCTTCCAAGAAGAAAATCATTTCTTTGCAAGCCCTTTCCTTATCTTCCCTTGGAAGCTTAATATTTATATAATTGACTTCACCTTCCATTATTGAAGACTATTCGTCAACAAGCCAAAGATATTTCACATTTCTATATTTAAGAGTTTCTGACCCATATAGAATCAGGGAGTGGTATGAAGGGTACTTGATTCCTGGGAAGGGGGTAGATGAGAATACTGCTGAGGGGCACAGAGCATGGAGTAGCCAGCTAATCACCATTGTCACAGAGATTTGCCCGTCTCCCTCCTATTCTCAGGTGCCTCTCAAATAAGAATTTAACGTGTCTCAACTGTAACTTCACTGTATCGTAGCTGGAAGAGGGAAATACAGTGGAGTGCACCCCACTCTGTGGGGGGGTGGGGGGAGACAAGAACACTAAGTGTTACCTATTCCTTTGGTGGTCAACCAGGTATATCACCGAGCCTAGTTCCTTCACTCTGTAATTATGCCCTCTACAGGTAAGGATGATGTTTGTTTTACTTTGTTGTTGTATCCTAAGGCTAGGTTGGTGCCTAGCATCTAGTAGGTGCTCAATAAATATGTGTTCAATAATGAACAAGATAAGGCAGGCCAAAAGGGAAGATAATTAGGGCAACCTAGGCCATCACTGGGTTATATGTAAGGCAGCAATTTAAATCTCCCTAAATCATGTGATATCAGCTCTTTGAGAGCAGTGAGCATATTTTATTCATCTTTGTATTCCCTAGGATGTAGCCTTGTATCATAGGGGCTCAGCCATTTCTGTGGAATTGAATCATCTGTAAGAAATGATTGTGTAGTTAGAACATCCTAGAGGATGGTAGGGTGGGGGGGGGTATGAAAGAAAGGTTAAGTGATTTGAAGGTGATAACGTAAGGATGATAACAATGGCCACAGAATCAGGCTTGGTATTGGTGAGACACAAGGCTGCTCACGGAGAGGAGTGACACTCTTACTGGTGAAGCTGCAACAAATGTTGTTCAGGGAAGGGTTGTGACAACCAAGTCCTCGCTCTGCTGCTCCGTGGGTTGCCAAAGTGAGCCCATTCACATCGGCACTTTCGAGAAAGTGATTTCCCCAGCAGTCCACTCGGTTTGGCCTCCATCATCCCCTAAAAGTCCAAAATACCACAACTCTTACTCATCAGCTTCCTTTTTCTTTTTTCCTGTTCTCATATCCAGCCACTTCCTGGGTACATGAGCCTGAGGAGGAATGCCAGCGTCTGCCCTCCCGAACCCAGTACCACATCCTTCTTCCTCTCCAGTTATAGCTTCTCACCAAAGGGTTGGGGGAGGGGGTCTTCACGACACTCATGACTCCTCTCCTCGCCGTCTCCTCCGACAGATGGCCATGCTCAGGGATTCCAAGGTCATTTCCTCTTTGCCATGACAGACAGCTTCTTCTACTACAGAGGAGAAAACATACTTTTTAATCTTCTGGCTAGGAAGACATCGCATTATGTAAGAAGCCCAGCAGCAGGAGGAAAAAGGACCTGGTGATGTTTGGTAGGTTTCTGGCTGTGGGGTCAGCTTAGAGATGGGCTCCAACGTGGCATGCGTAGGGATAAATTAATGGCTTTGGTGTGGGGTGAGTACGGCTTGTTTAAAGTCTGCAGGGAGCCATGTCCTCCACAAAAGAATAAGACAGACAGGAAATATTCCTGAATGAAGCAAGAATCTGGGAAACATTTGGATGAGCAAACTGAGACAAAACAAAAAACAGAGAGAACTTTCAAGTCCACGCTGAAGGTTCTGGAAGATAACAATAATTCGCATTATCCACTCAGCGCTCTTCTAAGCTCTGTACATGTGTCACTACATTTCGTCTTCACAGCAAGTCTATGAGGTAGATATTAGTATTATCACCACTTCACAGAGGAGGAAACCAAGGCACAAAATTATAGAGTAACTTACCCAAGGCCACATACAACTAAGTGGTAAAGAGAGCTGGAATTTGAAGCTTAAGCTGTAGGCTCTACTAACATTTATTCAGCACTAAATATGTGTTAAGTAGTATGCTTTAGTCCAGATCTGGGGTGACCCCAGGACCTAAAGAGCTGTGGGTGACAGAAAAACAAAACAAAACACAAAACACAACTCTTGTCACATCCTCTTCAATTGTCTACATGGAGATTATTTACTTTGTGAATTGATTTACTTGGTGATTTGTGTCACATGGTCTTTAAGCCCTTGGGTTTTTTACACGTATCCTTCCCACAAAATATTTGTATCTCCACCCTGGAAGTGTGTATATGTTGTGGTATTTATATACTCAGACATAATTTACCGCTTGTCTTCAAGATCGTGCCTCGTTCTTACCTCTAGTATTTAGCATGGTTTCCATTAGCTATTCCTGAGAGGAAATGAGCCAATCCTTCCATTTTTCAGACAGTGAAAGTGGTTTGGAAGAGGTCAATGGCTTGAGCAAGGTCAAAGGTCAAGTTAGCGGCATTTGGTTTAAATCAGGATCAATAACCTCTGTCCCTCCAGCCTGATCCTTAAAGGGTCTGCCTGTCCTGGGGCCTGGGCCACATTCCAAATTGGGTAATCTGGTGCATACTGCCTGTTTGAAATTCCCCTTGTGGTTTTGCTCACATCTGGTGTTTTTCACTTCTCTTTCTAAACACGTGCTTTGATCCTGCTGCTGCTACAGCAAAAAGATGTCCATGGTTCCAAGGAGCACAGTTAACTTAGTGAGAGGTGAAAGATACTCCTCTCAAGAGGACTTCTAAAAATAAACAGTACCAGAGCCTCACCATGTCATGCTTGAAGCACTTCCCGGAAACCCCCAGATGTAGAGACGGCTATAGAGTCTCCTCTCTACAGCCCCCAAACCTCTAATGTGCCTGGACTCCTAGCCACCCCCCACCCCACCCCAGCTCCTTGCAAATGCCCAACAGCTTTGAAGCCTTGTTCTTCCTATTGGTCATTCTCAGGGCAGACAAGGATGACATGTGGTTAAACGTCTTCCATAAGAGTTCTGTGGTCATATTTCTCTATCACACACACTGAGCTGAGAGCTATGTATATTTACTTCCAGAGAAAGCTTATCTACAACTAGCTTTCCTGTTATATTTACTTTATCAAACTCTGTTACTGGTTCTGCCCCTTACCCCATCTTAGTAAGTCTGTTTCTTAATGATAAAAGTTACTTTTCCACTATAATGAAAAGTTTTAGGGAAATAGAGAATAAGAAGAAAAAAAATCCACAACGCTAGCACTCTAACATAAATGTTATTAGTTATGTGGTTTGTTTTCTTCCAGGCTTATTTTCCTTGTGTGTGTATTTTTATTTGTTTCTTTCTTTCTTTTTACATAGCCAGAATCATAAGTAACATGCAATTTTGGGGTTCTCTTCTTTTCACTATTTAATACTATGTTATAAATGTTTTCTCATGTTGCTACATAT
>NW_017731597.1:1948239-1951312 GCF_001890085.2 Hipposideros armiger
AAACCTCTGTACAAAGCATTTTTATGTTTTTCAAAAATTAAAACTATAAATCAAAATAGTCACATTTTTAAATTCTGGATTTTAAGGCAATATGCATTTAAAGTACAATTTAAAGACATTCTTATCCAGACACAAATAAGAATTTATTCCACTGGCACTGTCGCGCCATTGACAGCCCTCTCATGTAATCCAGGTTTCCGTTTTGAATTTGATCGAATCCTTTCTTGGCACTGAACCTTGGATCATTTCCTTGGATCCAAACCCTTCTAGGGTAGTCCCAGATTTCAGGTCAGTTTGGCATCAACAGCAATTTTAAAGATTGTTAAAGTCTAAATTTCCCAGTTGCTCATATATTTTTTTTCCTTCCTCAAGAGGAGATGAAAAGCCAAAAGCCCTGCTGGGTTGATGAACATGAAGAACAAGAAACTTTACCTTCCCGGTCCCTTCTCAGCTGGGAGTGGTGCAGTTTCCACCTCACCTCCTCCCCTTTTCATGCAGCAGAAAGAAAAAGATAAATTACTGTTTTTTTTATTTAGTTATGTGTGTCAAAATTAAATATGCACATAGTTTAAAGAATCGAATAGTTCTTCATTACTAAACAGCAGCCCATTCTCCACCCCTGTCCCATTTCTCACCCCTCAGAGGAAATCACTTCCAATGCTTTAATCCTTTTTTTGGGGGGGGGGAATCTCCCTATTTCTAAGTAGCTACTTCCTAATTTTATCTATTGATTTCCCACTGTGGAAAATAGAGATTCATCTTTCAGCCTTTCTCATCCCCCACACACATAGATTTCTTGGGCTTATCTTCCTATAACTTTATTAGATTGATACTCAGTGTTTACATTATTTTGACCAAAGAAATCCTATTGACACCCGTGTTGTATAATAAATTTTGATCCCTTTCCTGAAAAACATTTGGTTATCTCTGGCATTAATAACAGACCCATTTTCCATTTGCCTAGATTTTCCTCTGCATATGTCACTAATTTAATCCCTACTCTCCCCCATGTGTTTACGTCTCCTCTCAACATGTTCAGACCAATTTGGTATTCAATGAATTTCTTCTTAAGGAAAGTTTTTCCAGAGCCTTCTGATCTGCTCCTATCTGGGCTGACTGATCTCTAGGATTGCCGCACAGCTGCCATCTTGGGATCTCCCTTCACCTATTATGTTGAGTACCCTGGTTCTTGGATTCCACTGCTTCCTCTTTCTTGATTCACTCCATTGTTTTGGTGGAGCGCATCCTTGAGTAACTTCCTCACAAAGAGTGGAGGGACGATATAAGATGCCATGAGTGGCCTGCCCAAACTCTTGGCACCTACCACATCCATGCATTCTGAATTACCAGCACAAATGTCTCTGCCTGAAAGCTTTTCCTGGCCACTGAAAGTTTGCTCAGAAAGCTGTGAGCAATTAACCCCCTCCTCCCTCGGAGCAGCCCTTAAGCAATGACTGACGTGAGTTAGTAGGTCAGTACCCCAGTTTCCTCAGCCCCGAGTGGGGATACTCTGAGGCATGATTTCCACACTTGTCTCCAGAGCTCCCCAAAGGAATCAGTACCAGTGTTCACAGTAAGTGACTGGATATATCGGCTCCTTGTTTCATGTCTCCACTGCCTTAGAGGTGTTTCCGGGAACCACCAAACGAACTATCTTTGCTCTTGTATCTTCTATTTTTCCACCTCTTATCTTTTTGCTTTACTTCCTACTTTCCAAATCTTCTACTGAGTTGTTTCTAAATTTCTGCAATCGTATTTAAATTTCTAAGACCTCTTTTTTGTTCTCTAAATGTACCTTTAAGAAAAATAACGTTCTGTTTTTATTCCATGCGTGCACTATTCCCTCGTATCTCTCTGAAGATATTAATAATTTGTTTTCTTTTTCTCTCAGAGATACTGCTGTTTTCAAATGATCTTTAGGCTATTTCTCGCCAGGGTGTCAGGTTCCCAGAGAAAGGTTTCTTAATTTCCTGGCTGGGTGTCAGGGTCCAGGACCTATGTGAGAGAAGAAGGCAGGGGGTCTCTAGGTAACCTTTTTTTTTTTTTTTAGTATGTTGTCCTTTCGCACAACTATGCCTGGTCCTCCTTCTGACTTACTCTCCCACCACAAGAAAAACCTCCATTCTTTGGCCATTGTGTGGAGGGGGCAGCCCATCTAACAGGAGCCAGGGGAAGTGGGATTCTGGGACCTCGATGCTTCTTGAACTGCCTTTCAACTTATCCCACTGTTTTTACCCACAGCTTGACTAGCAAAGTACTCCCAATAGGACCTGGTGCCATCAATTGCTGTGCACATGGAGGATTCTCAAATGCAAAGCAAGTTGCTTTAGCTTTCTCATCTTTTTCTGGCTTAGAATCCAGCTTTCTCAGATCTCTTGATTCAATTACCACTCATTCATCTATGTGCTAGCTTTTAAAATGATCGTGCTATTGTCCCATTCAGATTCTCTTTGTCCTTGTAGGTTTGTGCTCTAAAAAGTTTATTTACCTAAATTCTTACTTGCTTACATATGCATCAAAAAACTCTAGAAACACACATAAGAAACTAGTAACAGTGCTTAGTAATGGATAGGAAGAAGGTGGGACCGGGGCCAGTGGGGGACACGGGTGAGGGAAACATTTTGCTTTGTGCCTTTTTACATTTTTTTTTTTGGTTTTAGAATTCTGTGAATGTATTACTTCATCAAATATTAACTTTTGGTTGAGCTCTAGGAGGGAGTGAAGCACAATGCATGTGTTTAATCTGCTGTCTTTAGCCAGAAACCATGTGTTGTTTTTCTAAATTAGCAGCTTCCATGTTAAAACCATAAGAAGCTTCCCAACCAAAAAGCCATTCTAAGCAAATTCAGAGGCCAAAAACAAAAAGATGGACACATTTGATCCTGTAAAAACTAAAGATTTCTGTGAGAGGGGAAAAAAAATCAAATACAGTAAACAAAGTCAGAACACTAAAAGTGAATTGGGAAAAAAAATATTTGCAACAAATACTAAAAAGGGCTAGTTTCCTTAAAATATGGAGTTCTTACAAAATAATTAAAACAGATCAAAGTCGAATAGAAAACCATAGGCAAAG
>NW_017731597.1:1953082-1956622 GCF_001890085.2 Hipposideros armiger
GCTCCAGCCACTCCTTTCTAGCCCTTCCCTCCTCCTTCTTCTTGAACAGTTGGTGCCATTTATTATAAATATTATTGAAACATTTGTATAGGACTTTTAAGGTTTACTTTAAAAACAATTTTATTTTTAATTGCTAAAATATTTTATTAATTAAAAACAAGCAAAACCCTATAGAAGAATTCAAGGGAAATGGTAAAATCTCTATGCTCGTCTCACACTTTTCTACTCTCTAGGAATAATCAGAGCTACAAGTATGGTGGGTATCTGTCAGTTCTCTTTCTGTGTGTATACGCACATATTTATATTTATAGATATATATAACATGTATATAATCTTTTATAACTTGCTGTCTCACTCTACACACATAATAAACATAATTGAGACTTGAAGTGGCTGTGCGCCAGTAAGTTATGGGCAGGTTGCTAAGCCACGCATGGAGACACAGTGTAGAGGGGGGCATGTCATGCACCATGGAAGACTTGGTAATACGGTGATATTTTTGGTCCAGTGGACCTCATGGTTCCTCTCAAAGGGCAAAGCATCTCATGTAGAAAACTGTCAACTTCATCTCTATTCAGGACTGCTTCAGAGCATGAAGGGATCTCCAGAATCATCGAGTCCAACCTCATTTGTCGGAAAAGTCATGACATATTTTTTCTATGTTTTTCATTGCAAAAATGCGTCATGACTTTTCCGACAACCCAATAGATAAAGAGCTATTTTCCTAGGAAGAGGGGAGGAGGAGGTGGTTAGGAGCCTTGCCCAAGACCACCCAGCCAGGGAGAGTGATGGAGTTGGGATGTATTTCTCCAGGACGCTTGTTCATTGGGTTGTGTTGCATTGCTTTCTGCTCCTTTAAAAGGGAGGGGGGCGGGCAGTGCTCAATTTGAAAACATTTAGATGCTCAGACCACACAATTTCTCAGATGGCAGTGCCGGTGCTCCATGCCCGACTTTGTCCCCATGAGCTCTTCCATGGCTGTTTACTCTTGCCTGCTGCATTAACTGGCAGCAACTCTTTTCTTTGGAACTACCAGTCTTGTACTTTTCAGTTTTCTCATGGCCCTTGGCCCTCTTTACTTGTCAAACACAGCTTTATTATTTGCTCAGGTCTTGGCCAGACATTGAGCAAGACAAGATTATATCAGATGGATGACAAAGAGTCGGGGGGGGGGGAAGATAACCAAGTTCATATATGAAGCATGATAAAAAAAAATACGGTCCATGTTTAAATTTAAAAAAAGTTATAGTAAAAGACACAGCGCCATGAATGCCCCTCAAAATACTCCCCTTTGCTTTGAACACACTTATTCCATTGTTCCTGACACTCTCTGAAGCAGTTCTGGAAGTCCTCTTTCGTGAGTGTCTTTAGCTGTGCTGTCGTGGCTGCCTTGATGCTTCAATGTCCTGAATCAATTTGACTTTGGGGAAGTTGCACGGTGCCAGATCTGGTAAATAAGGTGGAAGAGGACTCACCATCATGTTTTTATTTGACAGAAATTGCCATATACTAGAAGCGATGTGTGACACAGAGTGTTGTNGAGAAGGATAATCTATAGCATAGATGGGACAGGTTTCAGATTATATTCAGATTATACTATTT
The DNA here is from genome assembly GCF_001890085.2 of Hipposideros armiger. Classification (NCBI taxonomy): domain Eukaryota; kingdom Metazoa; phylum Chordata; class Mammalia; order Chiroptera; family Hipposideridae; genus Hipposideros; species Hipposideros armiger. The sequence continues at coordinate 1,954,685 of NW_017731597.1, forward strand.
ATTTTAGTTTACTAGGGCTGCCACAACAATGTACCACAAACTGAGAGGCTTAAACAACAGAAATTTGTTGTCTCAGTGTTCTGGAAGCTAGACACCAGAGATCAAGATTGGTAGGGCTGGGTCCTCCTGAGGGTTGTGAGGAGGGAGAGTCTGTTCCAGGCCTTTCCCCTTGCTTCTGACAGTTTGCTGGCAATCTTTGTTTTCTCTTGGCTTCTGCTGTAAACTCTGCCTTCATCTTCACATGCTCTCCCTGTGTGCATGGCTGCCTCTCCACATGGCATTCTTTTTATTAAAAACAACAGTCATGTTGGATTAGGGACCCACCGTACTCCAGGATGGCCTCATCTTAACTTGAAGAATTACATTTTCGATAACCCTATTTCCAAATAAAGGCACATTATGAGGTAACCGAGGTTAGGACTTCAACATATGAATTGGGGTGGGGGCGTGGGGGCACACAATGCAACCCATAGCAACTACTTACATATAACATTGCATCTTTTTCCCCCCCATGTACCATTCTATCATGAACATTTTCCGGGACAGGTACATTTTTGTCAGGGAAAGGGTCTGGAATGTACCAAGGGCATATGTTGGCAGGGAGAGAAAGCCTGAGTGGGGTACCACAGTGGGGAGCAGCCCAGAGCCGTGGGGGGAAGGCAGGGAATGAGAGGAGCACACAGAAAGGGCAAGAGAGCTGTCAGGACATCGGATATCCTCGGGGCTGTCTACCGCACAGGTTTTCTGAGGGCTTCTCAGAAACATGTGTTGAAAAGCAAAGCTGCCAGGACCGCCCAGTCTCCACCGTGAGTCCCCCACCCACGTACCATTATTTAGCTTGGAAGAAATCCTGGAAGGAAGACGCAAGAAAAACCATAGAAACAGTCAAGAGGGGATACGTGTGAGGGAAGTTTTGGAAGGCAAATGTAGAAGATTTGTCAACTGGGAAACACTCTAATATAATTAAGAAGGCCTACATAGAGTCAGAGAAAAGTATTTTCAAATTCTCACTCTCACACTCATTTTTCTGCAAGATCTTGGGTATTACTTCTGAGTCACTTTCTAAGCTTCAAATTCCTCCCCTGATAATAGTGCCTATTCACAGGGTTGTTGTGAGAATAAAAATGAGGTGATATGTGTGAAGTACTTACTGTACTGCCTGATGTGAAGAAAGCACTTCATTCATTCATTCATTCATTTATTCACTCAACAAACACTTGGCATGTATTCTTCCAAGGGCTGTGTGGAATGCTAAATATACGGGGGTAAACAAAACTGACATGGCTCCTGTCCTCAAGGAACTTACACTTTGGAAATAAAGGTAGGTGTAAAACAAACACACAACTAAACTCTATAATTCTAGACTGTATACATAATTTGAAGAAGAATATTGATTGAGATCTAAAATGGAAAAGAGGAAAAATTTCATTTCGTAGGGAGGGGAGGGGAGGCAATTGTGGGGGGGGGCACTCTGAGGAAGTGACAGTAAGCTGAGAGCTGAAAGTCAAGTTGGAAATAGCCAGATGGAGGGGTGGGGAAGAGAGTAGCAGGTAGAGGGAACAGGGCCTAAGGCGATAAGAGCTGGGTGCATTAGAGGAACTGAAAGAAACATCAGTGTGACTGGAGTACAGGGGGGATGGGGGGAATGCAGAGACTCAGCGAGGAGCGGTTTTGAAAATCAAGGGCTTACAAAGGTTGAGAAGGATGAGGACGAAACAGGACCAAGGGGTTTAGGAAGGCAGAAGTCCTTTGAGTCCTGAGAGGTAGCAGGTTCAGTGCCATGGCCAGAGGGGAAGCTAGATAGCATGTGGTGAGGAAGTAAGGAAGTCAGCATAGCTGCTTTTGAGAAGTATTATGATGAAGGACAAGAGAAAGTTGGGGGTGATAGCTAAAGGCAGAATTTCTTCTTTGTTCATTTCTATTTTAGATTGGGGGGGG
>NW_017731597.1:1962632-1986492 GCF_001890085.2 Hipposideros armiger
ATGGCAATGTGTCTTTTACTCTAATACATTTTTTTTATTTAAACATTCACTGTATTTTGTGATCGTACCTCGTAAATGCCAAATTCATTTATTTGGGGGGAACGGTCATTCAGTGATAAGTAATGAGGAAGGGGCTGGATACAAATCAGAATAAGACATACGTCTTGTCCTCTAGGAGCTTACTGCCTAAAACAGCCACCGCCAAACTCTTTTCATCATGCCACTTCATCATAAAAAAAACATTTAGCATGCACTCCTAACAATTACATATTTATTATAAATCATATATACTCTACTGTACTAATTTTTTAATGTTGGTTAGGCTTAATTTTCTTAATATGTTAGTATAAAGAATAAATAGAAACAGGTGTTCCTGTATTTCTTTCCCACACCTTAGTGTGTCACTTGGGTACCCCACTTTGGAGCCCACTGTTCCAATGGGGGAATCTGATGGATACCCCAAAATACTATAACACAAGAGAATGTGGAAAAAGCACTGATTCAGGGTTAGCAGAGTATTCTTAGAGTATCAAGGAAGCATGGCCCAAGGAAAGAAAAGTTGAGAATATACGAGGACTTCTGACCAGCTCAGGGCGAGGGATTAGTGCCAAGCTTCATTTCCTAGGCTGGTGTCTGTGTGAAGACAGCTCGATAAAAAGACTGCAGGTGAGCGCCTATCACCCCTGAAGCATCCTTTTGCCAGGACCCTGTGCATGCGAGGGCCTCATAAATACCATTTCATGAAGCTCGGGATGGACACTTCTGACCCATGGCCCGGAGTCTCTTCCGACTGCCTAACTCAACAGCAGAGCAACAAGGGCCTTGGATGCAGTCAGGAGGCTGAGCCAAATCCTGGCTCTCTCACTAACCTTTAACCTCTCTGAGGCTTACTTTTCTCCTCTGTAAATAGGGAACAATGATCCTCTTCCAGGACCACTCACCATTCCTAACATCTGTTGAGCTTTGCATTGTGCTAAGTGCTTTACATGCAGCAGCTCATGAAATCTTCATGACAATAGGATGAAGTCGATGCTGTGATTGCTGCCGTTTTGCAGGCGTGGAGACCAAGTCGTAGGTCATTTGTTTGTACAAATCCACACGGCCAGAATGGGCGGAGCTAGAGTTGTAAGCTTGCTGGACACCGAAGCCTGTGCTCCATGCTGCTGTCCGCCCCCTGAGGCCTGGGGTGGGGGTGGGGACAGGTAACACAGTGAGGTGCTGTTACACATGCTGTAAGAGGCAGTCCTTGTCCTCAAGTCTAAAAGTAAAGGAAGCTTTTCTCCACAGCCCTGAAGTTCCGCAAAGCAGGATTTGGTTAAAAAGGAAGGTGGACCAAGAGAACTGTAAAGTTAATGTCTCTATGTTCAGTCCCGCAAAGCAGGCTGTGATAATCTGGGAGGAGAAGCAGTTTAGCAAGAAGGAGACCAGCTCTGCCCTACACTTACTCTCCAGCTCTGGGCTGGTCATTGAAGCTGAGTTTACTCATCCCTTAAGGGCCCTGATAAACCAGCAGTACAGGGTCTTCTTGTCTGACTCTCCCCAAACTCCATCCTCCAAACGCTGTGCAGTCTGGAGAGCCCTAGAGAGGGCCTGAGTCCAGAGAGCCGCCGCTCAGATCAGCGAGGGCCCACTCAGACCAGGCCTGTGTCTGGGGCAACGAGGAGGGCGGGTGGGGACGGCCGCCAGAGCTCCGATGGCTGGCCGGTAATTATAAGGAAACATTGCAGAGAACGTTTCTGTTGTGGTTGTTCCCTCTGTTTACTTTGGGCAGTTCTGTCATTTTTTAACCGACCCTTCCCAGATGAGATCGTCTGTTTTCAGCTGGGTAAAGGCAGAGCCTTGCAACTGATGGGGCGCTGGAGGGAGGCCCGGGCAGCTGACCCCGCCCCCCCTTCAGGGAAGTGAAGCCAGGGCTGCAAACTTGCTGACAGTGGCCGGCGGCCTGCAAACCCAAACATCCTCCTCTCGCCCGCCTTGCCTGGGTGTGTAGCAATGTGAAGAAAACAAAGCCACGAGCTTTCCAGAGCAGAAGGCTCCAGCCACTCCTTTCTAGCCCTTCCCTCCTCCCTTCGGCTCACAGCCACGCGGGGACAAGGTTATAGTTACAGTGGAGAACTGCTGACGTCTGCTTTTTGGTTGTTGCTTAAAAAAAAACAAAAACAAAAAACAAAAAAAATCACACACACACACACACACACACACACACACACACACACACACATACTTTCCTTCATGGCTGAAAGCGTCACCCAGCTGATTCAAACCCAAAGGTGCACAGCCAATGCTTTGCTTTTCATGTTTTCTTTAGTTTGAACAATATGAATGTGGTGTTAAGAGTCAGGAGAAGGAAAGCTCATTGGCTTCGTACTTTTCCTGTTTCTTTCAGCCTCTGAAAAACCAAAGAATAGAGTCTTTTACGCCTGAGATTAGAAACATCTGGCCATCACATTTGAGGAAGGAGGGGCCACAGTAGGGCACAGCCAGGTGGAATGGCCTGCCTGCTTGAATTACAGGATTTAAGCATCGATGGGACGAAATGTTACCAAATCCAACCTCTCCTTTTTTAAAGATAAGGAAACAAGCCCAGAGAGGTTAGGACTTGCCTAATGTCACACATCTGGTAAATGTCATAGGTATAGCCAGAACCCAGGAGATAAGTGGGAGACTCTCACTCCGGGTCTACCCATTTTTACATGTACCCACACATAGGGAAGACCTGATTGTTTACAAAAATATAATGTTTATAAATATCCTTCATGCCTCTATTTGACACACCCAACTATTTCCACTTTTGCATACTTAGCACCCACTTCTTACCCACTAGGAGCATAGTCTTCCTCAGAAAAAGAGAGGGGTGTAATATTTATAGAGCCCCTATTACATGCCTGGGTTCTCTTCCATTTTCTCATGGAATTTTCACAATGATACTATGAGGGAGGCACATTATACCTGTTTCCCAGAGGCTGAAACTCAGAGGTCAGACACACTTGTCCAAGGTCACACGACTAGAAAGGGGTGCAGTCAGGGTTCGAATCCACTCTGACTCTGCAGCTCCTAGACGCCATTACACCATGCTGCCACCGTCCAGGTCACAGCTTATACCTTTACACTTCCCCACTTTCAAAATCATGACCTAGTTCTCATCATTGGTATTTTCATGAATGTATTCATTCATTCAATAAGTATTTATTAAACACTTGCTCTGGGCCAGGCACAGTCAAGACACTGAGGCTAGAGGAATGAACAATATACAGGAATCCCTGCTCTCACAGGGCACAGATTCGACAGGGAGAATCAGACACTAGCCCCAATACAGAGTCAGATACGGTGATAAGTGCGTCCCAGGGAGGAGTAAAGCAAGGAAGGGGATAGGAAATGCTGGGAGCTCTGCATGGGAGGAAGACAGCAATTTTAAACAGAATGGCCAGAGAAAGAACGTTCATCTGGGACATTTAAGCCGAGACCTGAAGGTGGTGAGGGGACAAGACAAATGGATACCTGGGAGGAGAGGGGACAGTGAGTTCAAAATCATGGCGGCAGGAGAAGAGCCGGTGTGCTCAAGGAACAGGAGGTCTGTACGGCCAGGGTGTGCGAGAGGAAAAGTGGTACCAGATGAGGTCAGAGAGCAATCGGGGCCAGATGAGGTGGGGCCCGGGACCAAGAGAAGAATCAGCTTTTATACTAAATGAGAGGGGGGCCTGGGAAGCTTTTGAATAGAGCATTGACGCGTTTACATTTTCTAAAGGGTTTCTATGACACTGTGTTGAGAGTAGATGAGGGGGTGGAGAACAAGGGTGAAAGCAGATAGACCAGTAGGGAAGGCCATTGCAAAAATTCAGGTGAGAGATGATGTGAGCTTGCCCCAGGGGAGTACCAAATGCAGTGAAAAGTGATGCAACTCAGAATTTGACAGGGGAGCCAGCATGATAATCTAGCCTCTTTACATGTATGCCATGATGTCATAAAACATTTATTTTCGAGATCTAGGTTGTTCCAGCTGGTGCTATGACAGATAACAGTCTCATTAACATGGCCGCTCACGCTTTTTGTATATCTTATTTCCTTTGGATAAACTATCAGGATTGGGCGACTCGGTCCAAGAATGTGATTGCACTTATGCCTCCTGCCACATATGGCCATATCCACAGCAGGCTCTAACCAAACTGCGCCTTGACAGATCTTTCATTTTAAATGATCTGGGATTCCTCTCCTGTCCCCAGCATTTCTAACCCTCTGTCTCTCACTGTGGTTTTCTACTTTCCCCCCCTCTCTTCCCTCTCCTTTTGGGGAACTGCTAAAGTGGGCAGAGTGACAAAGATGAACAAAGGTTAGGGCTGGCCACAGAACGAGGTAAGAAAAGACAGCCAGGAATTTCTTCATTTTTTTCCCCTGGTCTTACAGCCCTGAGAAAGGGCCAGCTGCTTCCCTTAGTCAGATGAAAATCTCCTGTAAGAAACAACAAACTAACAATACTGCTTACTTAGAGACCTTTTTTTCTTCTGGCGAGATCAATGGACTTGACAATTTCAATTATCTTTCACAATATCCCCCGGGTGCTAGATCAAACTGCCTCCTCTGAACAAACATTCCTCTCTCCAGGGTGGGAAGTTCACCGCACTCGCTGGCCTCTTTATTTCCCTCCTCCAGCAGTTCGGGCCCTTTTTCCAAGGACCCCCTCCCCCCCTGCTTTCCACAGCTCCAAATTTGACTTGCTCCATAAGCCTCCAATTGCATCCTTAATATGGAAGAAAAACTGTTACTCATTTATTAAAAGTGGGGGCTTTCTTATGAACTTTAGGATCGGTTTGTCAATTTCTGCTAATCCTAAAATCCATATGGACATGCAAGGGACTCAGACTACCCAGATAATTTTGAAAAAAGAATGAAGTTGGTGGACTCACGCTTCCGGATTGCAAAGCTTTCTGAAAAACCACAGTAACCGAGACAGTGTGATACTGGCATAAGGATAGACAAACAGATCGAGGGAACAGAATTAAGAATCCACGAATAAACCCTAACATTTATAGTCCATTGATTTTTGACAAAGAAGCCAAGACCTTTCAATAGGGAATTGTCTTTTTAACAAATGGTGCCGGGATAACTGAATGTCCACATGCAGAAGAATTCCTTTGGACTTCCACCAGATAGCATACACAGAAATTAACTCAAGGGCCGGCCGAGTGGCTCAGTTGGTGAGAGCGCATGCTCTTAGCAGCAAGGTTGCTGGTTCAATTCCCGCATGGGATGGTGGGGTGTGCCCCCCCTACCCCCACTCCCCCAGCAACTAGATTGAGGGTGGCAATCAGATTTGGAGCTGGGCTTGCGCCCTCCGCAACTAAGATTGAAGGACAACAACTTGACTTGGAGCTGATGGGTCCTGGAAAAACACAATATTCCCCTTCCCCAATTCCCCAACACTGTTCCCTTCCCCAATTTTCCAATAAAATCCTAAAAAAAAAAAAAGTTAACTCAAAATGGACCATAGACCTAAATGTAGGAACTCAACCTGTAAAACTTTTAGAAGAAAACATGTGAATAAGTCTTTGTGACCTTGGGTTAGGCAATGATCTCTTAGATATAACACCAAACACACAAGTGATAAAAGAGAAGATTAATAAGTTGAATTCATCAAAATTAAAAATTTTTGTGTTTCAGAGGACATCAGGAAAAAAGTGAAAGGCCAACCCACAGAATGGGAGAAAATATTTGCAAATCACAAACCTGATAAGGGACTTGTTTGTATCTAGAATATTAAAAACTCTTATGATGCAATAATAAAAAGACAAATAACCCAGTTTCAAAATGGGCAATTATGATAGACATTTTTCCAAAGAAAATATACAAATAGCTAAAAATCACGTAGGAAGTTATTAGGGAAATGCAAATCAAAGTCACAATGAGATACCACGTCTCACCTGTGAGGATGGCTCTAATTAAAAAAAAAGCAGACAATAAAAATTGTTGGTGAGGATGTGGAGAAACTGGAACCCTCAGACATTGGTGATGGAAAAGTAAAATGATGCAGCCACTTTAGAAGACAGTTTGGTAGTCCTTTTAAATGCTAAAAATTCAGTTCCCATGTGAGTCAGCAATTCCACTTCTAGGTATCTACCCAAGAGAAATGTAAACATATATCCACACAAAAATATGAATGTCCACAGCAGTTTCATTTGCATACTCAAAATGGAAACAAACGAAATGTCTACCAGCTGATGAATGGCTAAGCAAAATATGATATAGCCATACAATAAAATATGATTTGGCAACGAAAAGGAATGAAGTACAGATACACGCCACAATATGGTGGAACCTAAAAAACATGATGCTCAGTGAAAGAAGCCAGTCACAAAAGACCACCTATCGTGTGAGCTCATTTATGTTAAATGTTTAGAATAGGCAAATCCATAGAAACAGAAGTTGATTCGTGGTTGCCTAGAATTAGGGAGAGCAAAAGAGTGGGGTGGGGGAGTAGAAATGGTGAATGACTGATTACGGTACAAGGTTTCTTTTGGGGATAATGAAAGTGTTCTAGAATTAATTAAGGGGATGGATGCACAATTCTCTATACACCAAAACTATGGAACTGTACACTTTAAACATGTGATAAACTATATCTCAATTTCTAAAAAGTGGCTTCCTGTTCATGATTCGAAAAAAGACACCAAATTGTTCCCTTCAGTGCCCTCAAAAAAATAATGTGTTCATGTAATGCATGAAGGAGCATGCTATGAGATAGGCCTAAGGGTTGCTAGTAATAAAAGCTGGGGGCAGAGAGGGGCCGGGGAAAGAGGAGTAAGGGATGGGGGAGGGACGATAAGGAATAGGCAAAGAGATGCACCCAAAAATGGAGGCATAAATCAGCTCCAGGTTGGACAGCCAGGTGGGAAAGGGGAAGGACGTGTAGGAGTGAAATTTGCAGGATATCTTTACTGCAAACTGTGTAGGAACGGGGGCAGGAGGGTTCAAAGCAAAGCTGCAAAGCAAATAATTAAGAGGAGGAAAACTTCACTGATTCACTGAGTTTATAATGCTGTGTAGAGCTGAGGAATTATTTAAAAGCACATGAGCACCACAGCCACTCGGAAAAAGCCATCATACCTGCTGCTGCCAAATGTATATCGGAGCAAAATGATAATGTGATTCTTTCTGCAAGTAGCCAGAAAAAAAAAAAAGGTTAACCCTTCCTACAAACAAAGCTGTGGGTGAACATTAGGTAACTTCTAGGAAACTGCTCCTTTGTGTAAGCAGCAATCTGTGTGTACAATCTTATTTGTACAGCCCCTGGCATCTCAAGAAGGGTAGGTTTAATTTCTAAAAAGCCTTTCCTGAAATTAGAGCTTTTTAGAGAGCTGTTGGATCTGAAATGTGCCCATTTTTAAAATAAGAATTTTAAAAGAAGAATACAGGGCAAGCTAAATAATACAACAGTAACTCACTGTGTCTAGGAAGGTACAACACATGCACATGCACACTATCACCCCCCAAAAGCTTAAAGCAAGATGCAAATCACACCACTGCTGGCATCTTCCTTGCCAGCCTCAGCCCTGCCTACCCAGGGGCCCACCTCTTCCTCACAGCTCTGTCATGCAGGGTAGAAGAGAGAGACAGAACAGCTGTGACAGGGCTTACTCATCTGTGCAGTCACTAGATGGTGGTGGTTATAATTATTAACATGTGTAAACGGCTTTGCAGAGTACAACCCATCACCATGCATTTGATTTTCATTTAATTTTAACCTTCATAGAAATCTCTCCTTCCCCCGCCCCCTCAGATGAGACAATCAAAGCTCAGGAATGAAATGATTTGCTTAAGATCTCTACTGCTTTCTCCTCAAGTGTGTAAACATACCTAAACCTTTCTCAATTAAGAAAATAAAATAAAATCCATTGTGTAGTCCACGTACCCTCCAGCCAACCTCTCTTCTCTCTTAAGTAAGCTTTATTAAAAAAAAAAAGTAGCTCACACTCCCCATCTCCCCCTGGTTTCCCTCCCATTCCCATTGTTCATTTTCCTTGTCTAAGGAACGTAATGTACCAGGGCAGGTCACAAGCTGAAGGATCCCACCTGGGGAGCACGGGCACCCAGCTCCTGCAGCTTGGATCCCACGCCATTATTAAACACAACTTGAGGGTTTAACAAGAGGAAAGTCCTTGACCACTAAAGAAAGGGGGGAAGCTCTGGGCAGGCGCTGAGGCTGCTTGGGAAGCTTATAGCATTCCTCAGAGCTCCAAGGAGCGTCTATTCCAAGGCCACTTTCCCCTCCCTTCCTCTCTGAAGGGAAGGAGGGTAGTGAGGGAGGCAGGGGGGAGAGACCTAAATGTAGGAACTCAAACTATAAAACTTTTAGAAGAAAACATGGGAGTCAGTCTTTGTGACCTTGGGTTAGGCAATGATTTCTTAGATACAACATCAAACGCATGCACGAGTGATAAAAGAGATTAATAAGGGTAGAGAAGGAGGGAGGGAGGGAAGGAGGGAAGTGTCAAAACAAAGTTATCTGACCACAAACTCCATCCCCTTTTTCCCATATTAGTGTCCCTTCCAATTCACTGCTGTTGGAGTCACTAAAACAGAAGCCGTATTGGTAGTACTTGTAGCTCTGGCCTTGTGAAAGTAAAAGGTCCCTCTACTCTAGAACTGTTTATCTCACCTCCATCAAAGTGCCTACAAATCCATTTAACTTCATTAAATGCTCAAGATCTTGAAAGAGTTTCTGGGTTGTCGAGTCTAAAAAAGCTGAACCTGACAGGAGGGGGTGAGAATGCTGCAAGCGACGGGGGTGTATGTCTGAGGCATGGTCACCTCTTCCCAGTCTGCCCCCAAAGTCAGTCCCTGTCATTTACAGGACAGAAAAGCATGATGCATAGAGGCCAAGGAGTAACGTAATGGCCTTGGGTACACAGTTAGTTCTGCCCTCCCCCAGCTGCACTAACCGTATTTCCTGTTCTGTTATCTGAAGTGTGGGTCTGGCACTCTGAAGACACAAGTGCCCACTTCCAGCCAAGCAAAGCAGGCTTTCCTCCAGAAAGAGATGGTCCCCTTTATGCTCAGTACGCTTGCATCTCCAGCTGCAAAAGCAGGCCCAGCACTCATCTCCCCAGATTCTGAGGTAATGAGCCACGAGGAGGCTACAATTCCAAGGAGCTCTCAGCCTGAGCAGTGTGTAAAATCTAGACTTCAGTCCTAGACACTTCCCCACACTTTTCATCCCTTCCCTGTCATTCAAGCTGCTGAAGAATTAGCGTCTCCTTTGATAGCAAAGGGGACAAGCCTAAGTCACCGTGGCAAAATCATCAAGTAGGTAAATATATCTTGGATGCTCCCATGTCCTTCCGTTTTTTTTTCTTCCTCTACTGACGTCAGGAAAGAATCTGAAAATGCTCATTTGTAACTTCGTAGGCATTTGAAGTTCTCTTGTCACTCACAGGGGCTTTATCTGCAGTTATAGAATAAAAAAGTTTTGGCACCTCCTGGAAGCAGCCTTTCGGGCTAGTAGCAAAGGTATGTTTAGGGAACGTGGACGTCTTCGTCTGGGGATCACTTGTGTACCCAGGATCTTCCTGCTTGTGGAGCTGGACCATGTGGGGAGCTTGAGAAGAAGGGTCCATGGCCATTCATTTCAGGGCCTTTCCCCAAGCCTCTACACTCTGGTGGCTTTTCTGTCATCACCCACCGTCTCAGGCCAGTTCCTGGGGACCCTCGTAATGACTCAAGAAAGCGGGCTCAGGGGAGCAGAGCACAGGCTGTGCTGATGATTTATTAAGACCTGTGGCTTCTGACTCCTCCACAAGACTTCTCATAGAGGGTGCGGCCTGGGTCATGCTGGGCACTCAGCAGCTTTGTGGTGGGTATCGGTTTGTGCTTCCTCCTCTCAGCTTTCGATTCAGTGCTTTCCTGTTGCAGTCTGAGCAGTTCTGTGTAACCGCAGCCCCACAGCAGCTACCACTGCATGCAAACTGGGTCCATCGAGGGGCAAGCATAGGGCAACCAGAGGGGAGGCGTTGAGAGTGAAGAAAGGACAGTGGGGCAGAAGCCAGCTAGGAAATGGCGGGGGAGGGGGGGCGAGATTCCAAAGATAGAATGTCATGACGAATAACGATCAATAAAGCATCCAATCATTGAAAAAATGTGCTCTGGTGCACTTTCAGCTATGGTAAAGGTCACTTCAGATCTGGGTTAATTCGTTCAGGTACACTTTCATTAGAATATCCCCTTGAATGTATTTTTCAAAGGAATAAGACACATATAGGATCAGATAAGGTTAATCCAATAATTAATTAAATTCAAGGAGGGTCTGGGGAGGACACAGAGAGTTCAGTACCTGGCGATGGAAGGAGACCAGAGTTCCGGTGGTGACACACAACAGAGTAAACAGATGTGGTATTGGGAAGTTGTACACCTGAAATTTATACAGAGTTAATAACCAATGGTACCCCTATACATTTAATTTAAAAACATGTTTACTGATTTGAAAAGAATTAATTAAAAATTAAGTATCCAGGGCCAGCCGAGTGGCACGATGGTTAAGAACTGGCTTGGGAAGCCAGAGGGCCCCGGTTCGGATCCCACATATGAGGGCCAGTGACACTGCCCTCTACAGCTAAGATGCTGAACAACAGCTCAACCTGGAGCTGGGCTGCCGTGAGTCGCTGGCGATGGCGTAGGCTGCAGCCCCTGTGGCAGTGAGTGGGTTGCCATGGGCTACCGTGTGTAGCCAGCAGCTGCAGTGAGCGGCTGTCCAGAAGCCTGCGACTGATCTGCCTCGCCCAGGAAGAGCGCATTGATGATGCCAACTTGGGCCAGTGAAGCAATGTCCTCCACAACTAGACTGAAGAACAAAATAACAGCAACTTGTCTGTTCCCCTTCCCCCAATTCCCCAGCGCTGTTCCCATCCCCCCAATAAAAATCTTTAAAATAAATAAATAAATAAAATAAAAATTAAGTATCCAAATTCAGTTCTAATTCAGGAATAAGAACACTGACAATTTGGGAGTGGAATTTAGATTAGATACGTTGGCGGTCCTCTCCTAGACTGTCACAGGTAAAGGTAAGAGCGTTTGTGGAGGCCTCGAGGCCAGAGGAAGCACGGTGTGTTTGAAACACCAGGGCCAGCATGAGGGCAGGCAGGCAGGCTGCTGACCCCCAAGGGCTTAGGAGCCCTGCTGAAAAGCTGGCACTGTAGCCTAAGGAGAGTGAGAAGCAACTAACTGACTTTTAAACAGAGGAGGTAAATTGATCAGAATTGCACTTATAAAAAAACCTTTCTGGTAGCTGGAGGAAAATGACCCAAGGGGAGAAAAACTGAAAGCAGGCAACTAGCAAAGATAGGCAAAAATCCAGCGGTGATCCCTGAGGCCAGATGGGGATGAGGATAAGTGGGGCGATGCAAGGAAGTAGGTTTTATTAAATTGGTTACTGATTGAATGTGGAGGGTGAGCAAGACTTATCAAGGATGAATCCTAGGTTTCAGCCAGAGCAAGTGGGTGGATGTGGTGACATATTTGGATAAAGAACATTATTAGAAGAGGACAAGTTTGAGGGAGTGAATTAATATGGTTTCAGAAATTTCCTGTAGGAGAGGTTCTAGGCGGCAGTTGAAGATAATAAGCCTGGAGTTCCGGGGAGGTGGAGATTTGGAAGTCACTGGCCTACAGACCTCAATGAAGGCCATGGAAAAGGATGTTTCTCAGAGAATGTGTAGCAGGAAGAGAAGCTGATAAAAGACCGGGTCCTGAGGAACACCAACATTTACAGAGTTCAGAGAGAAGGAGGGGCTTGCAAAGCAAGCTGGAGATCTGCGACTAAGGCGGGGGAAAAACATAACAGTGTGGAAACCAAAGAAAGACAGTGGGTCTTTCCAGGAGGTCCATAGCATCAGATGCTGCTTAGAGTCAAGTAAGCTAAAGACTGATGTATCCACTGCATTTAGTAATAGGAGGGGCATTGCTGTCCTTAGCGAAAGCCCCTTCCCACAGTGGGAGCCAATGCCATATTAGACGGGGTGGCAAAGAGAGGGAGAAGTGAAGAATTAGACACAGCAAGGGGAGACAGCCCGTTCAGCAAGGGGTACAAACCCTTCCCTCTTCCTCACATGCCCCCCACATGGTTCCTCCTTTGGAAAATCTTGCCCATTCCAGCAGTGGGCTGAAGTCAAGGGGATTTATAAACAAACAAACAAACAAAAACATCCAAGGAATATATTTTTTTTCCCCAGAGGCAAATTCAGCCAGGGCTGAAAGTCAGGAAGTGAGTGACTTATTCCGTGCTCAGCAGACAAGAATTTTCAACCAAGAAAGAAGGCCAGTATGCATCCTGGTGCCAGTGTGGGGGTGTTGGTCTGCATTACGCCAAGAATGTGATGCAATCCTTAAGGACAGGAAGAGGTTCGCTGGAATGGAGTAAGGACTCTGACTGGGGGGGGGTGGCAGACGCACGGATGGGGTGGAGTGGGAAGCAGATTCTTTTTTTTTTTTTTTTTCAAAAAAGCAGAGCCAGAGATAAACTGACAAAAGCAGAAGAAATCGAAATACTGTAATGGAACACCTTTCTAACCCATCTCTACAGTAAAACAGACAGAAAAAGCATCCGATTCAGAATTGGTATCATTTATTAGGAGAGAGAAAATACCCAGCCCTCAAGACTCTCTTGACATCTCCCTGCACCTTTCTTTTCAAGCAAAGAGCAGCTACTCTGATTACCGATGAGAACATTTACCTAGAAGATGGGGATGGTGGCTATCAACCTCACATGAAAATGTGTATGAGAGCATCTTGTATGCTATCAAAAACAGTTCAAATGTTAGCTGCAGATGTTCTTACAAGGTATAAAAGCACAAGGATATTTTTAAACAAATTTGAATAATAATAATAAACAAATTATTTCATTATGACATTTGACATTTGCTCCGAATGATACAGGCCCACTGTATGACAGACATATTTAGACATTGTAGGGAATCACTCTTTGGCCCTAGCTCGACATCTTAAATGGGAAGAATCAGGCCTGAACAACTTACTTTCCTCTTATTAAAAAAATTATCTAAAAACTGATGCTATGTGAGCTCTAAAAATCTGGGGTGAAATGGAAAACCATGGCTAGGGGTTTCTGGTTACACAGATCAAATCATTACAATGAGATCAAAGGAACAGCTAAATTATTTTCTTCAGAGGATACAGCAAAGTCAAAATATTATTGGAAATGAGCGAACGTTTGTTACAGTATTTATAATAATGGAATTTGCCTCGTCTGTCACTTAATGACCATCATGTTTTAAAGGCTGTTCTCTTTACAATAGAGTTGCTTTCCTCTCATGAAAACACTACTGTTAAACCACTTTGAGGAAGTGGCAGAGACCCTTTGGGTTGGAGTTTTGCTGCCCTCTTCTGGGGTCATTAAGTCATGGCCTGAGGAATGTGCTGTGCTAACCGATCCTAAATAGCGCAGTATATATAACCAGAACAGGATATTGCCCATCAAGGGTAGAACAATTATGGAACTGCGTTGTTAGTTTCCTAAATGGGCAGGACTGCAGTGGTCACACATGCTTTCCTTGAACTGTCAGGATAGTAATAATAGTGATACCGTATGAGGTATCATTCCCATTTGCAACCATAAGAAACTGAGGCATAGGACCTGAATAACTTACCTGAAGTCCTACACCTGCAGGGTGGTGAGCCGGGTCTAGAAGCCAAGTCTCCCGACTCCCGTTCTAAGTTTTCTCCCCTTTTGCCTCCACAGACCACCGCTGCATGTGATGTCAGTAATTTGTCTCTGCTGCATTTTCACATAAATCTCCATCCTTCTTCATCAATGTCCATGTTACACTCTAGTGTTCACCTAATTGATGAAAATCCATACGCCACTTTGAGTGATTCCAGCAAGGCAGTCAAAACAACAAAAACAAATCTATCTACATACATCCCCGAGCAAATAGATGGGCCATATAGAACTCCTTAACTTTTACTTGGAGGTTCTTTAGTGTCTTTTTTTTTTTTTAATCTTTAGCAAGCAGAGTTTTGTAATATGAAGTCCCAACTCTGCTGCTGGGGAAAATTGAGTTAGAGAAAGTTGGAAGAAAAAGTGGCATGTAAAGATGGGGGAAAAAAATCAAGAAAAACCAGTTTGAAAGGCAAGGTCCTTTAAAGTTCTAAGTGTGCAAATAAACTTATATGAATGTAAATGGACAAAAAAATGCATACAAATGGATATGCTGCTCGGCCTTTACCTTCGTACATCTTATCGGCTGCCCTGGGGGCCCAGCCCAGCAAAACCGAATTGCCTGCCTGCATCGCTTACCAGGGAAGCACTGGGAGAAATTTGGCAGAAGCAAACGACCTTCCATTAGTCAAAACTAACCCTTACACCAGTTTAACGTCTGCATGGTAAAATATATCTTACTTTATATGGCATGTCGGCCAAGGTATTTATCCATGACCCGGAGTCGCTTTTTCCGATGACAGATCAGTCAAGAGTGACATGAAAACCTCATTCACTATTATCCACACAACAGAAAAGCAACCATAGGCACGGTGGCTCTGTGCTCAACTGGAAATGCTTCCAGACAGACCTGCCAGGCTACCTGACTGGGTTTTCTCCTCAAGTCTAATTTGTCTCCATGCCTGAATTTCTTCCCTCTTCATGCTCTTACCTTCCTATTGTTTCATTTGCTCTATTATCTTCCTCTTATCCAATGCAGTCACTATATATATAGACAGATAGGACAGTATCTTCATGTTGGTCCTCTTTTCTTCTGACTTCTTTTTAACGTTTCCGTCTTCTCTTTCTATTCCCATTCTCCTATTAGGCCTATGCCATTTTACCCCCCTTTCCTCCTTTCATTCAAATTATGTGCATATCCATGACTTACACAACAGGCCAGTCCCAGAAAGCTTGTGCATGAGTTTTTGTAAGTCAGTGTACTCATTCTGCAAATATTTGCTGAGTACTCAAGCATGCTAGCCATTGTACTGCGTACCAAGGACTCAGACACATATATACAATTGGTCTCTACCTCAGGGACCTCACACAGTATATAGCCAAGGAGTCAAAAAAGTACTCACCGAAAGCTATTTTAAACCAGTAGGTTCTATGCTAGAAATATGAACAAGTTGCGATGGAAAAAACCATAACGTCTCCCAGGTTGGTGGGAAGGAGGAGGTGAGAATGTTAGAAGATTTTTACAAAAGGAACTGTAGAGCTGTCTTTGAAAAATGAGCAGAACTTGAAGAGGCTGAAAGTGAAAAAGATAGGGGTAAGGTACACAAAAAGATGTTTTGGAGAGAAGGCACCCATGAGCCAAGTGCTTGACTGGTGAGAGAAAGCTAATCATTTAGTGTGGCTGAAACAAGGCAGTGGAGAGTGGCAGGTGAGTCTGAAACGGCACAAAGGGGTCAGGTTGTGGAAGGTAGACTGGAGCATGTGATCTTTTACCATAGAAAACGGGGTGGGATTTGCTCTTTAAGACAACGTCTGTCATTAACATGGTAGAACTGGGTTGAAAAGGGACCAGTGTAAGGAACGTAGGAAGGAGGCCATTATAAGAGTCCAAGTGAAAGTTCATGAGAGCTTGAATCTAAGGCCAAAGGGAAAGGGAGTGAAGGATGGGAAACAATTTTGGTGGTGATTAAGGACAGATTTTGGTTAACAGTTGAGAGGTGGAAGGAGGAAACAGGGAGTCAAGTGCAGTTCATGACTTGTAGCTCAGGTAAGGGACGGCAAGGTGACGCCTAAGAACTGAAATAGAGTGGGAAGCATGGGTTGGATCCTACCTTTGAGAGCGATGGAATGGAGGTCATTAGATGTTTTCAATGCACTTAAGTATTTGTGGAATAGTCAAAGAGATATCCAATAAGCAGCAAAAAGCTGGCATCTGCACCTCAAGTTTGAAGATAGACAGGTATATCCTGGAGTTATCAAAAATGCAAGCGATAGCTGAAGCCCTAAATACAGAAGACAAACGAGAGGAGCTTGCTCTTGAGGAATTCTTGCCACGTGTGAGTTTTTATAAAGGACTTCCTTCAAGCAGGGGCATAGTTGCATTGATTAATAAGAGAATGCTGCATTACAAAATCAATAAAAAGCAAGATAAATTAAGGTAAAAAATAAAGAGTAAATATAACAGTTGATGTTGATACTCCTGCTTACAGAAGCAAGCCGTAAGTACTCAACAAAAACAGCATCTAGAGAAATGAAGTAACGTGAAAAGGAATATAAGAAGTGAGGGGGGAAAAGTGGAAGAAAAATGGGCAAAAGGACTAGGAAGGGAAGTTTACCTTTAAAATCACTTTGTGATTTTAAACCTTAAGTGAATTCGATGTAAAAACATTGAGTTAACATTGAGAGCAAATGAAAAATTTTAACCAAGGGTAATAAAGGGCAAACGAACTCACAAGCAAAAAACCATTAAAATATAGGGAGAAATGACCAAAAAAAAAAAGTAATACAATGAATAGTTTAAAAAATACCTTTGGGGGGGAAAAAAAAGCAAACTAGTAACTTGACAGCACGAAGTAAAATGGCGGTGCTTAGACAAACATGTTTACATTATGCAAGAGTAGTAACAGCATGGCGTCCTGGCTGTGTCCACAGTCCCGGATTTGAACCTAAGTACTTCCACTTGCTATGTGGCCTTGGGCAAGCTGGGAAATGGTTACGAAGATTGCAATAACCCATGTAAAATGCTTATTACATAGTGCTCAATAAATGAGAGGTTGTGGGAGGAAGAAATACTGGACGCCTTGATAGCATTTGGAGTCAAATGTCCTAGTTTTTCTAATCTAAAACATTCAGTGACAGCCCTTGAAACAAACCTTATTAGAACCGAATGGTTAAATTGCTTGCGATAGTTTTATACTGTTGGGTCCAGCTTCTCTGTAATAAATAAGAATAGGATGTGACTCGATTTGCCTTTTCTATTTCAAACTATGTCACACATGCTACAAGCGCTTTGGTCCAATCAGTTAATGGGCAATTGTAGTAGGAACATCTATATACTCACTGCTCTTCACCTTTTTGCTGTGCCATCTGCCAAAACCACCAAGTGGCGCCGTCAGTCCTGCTACATACACTAACTAAAAAGCTGTAACTATGGCCACCAACATTCAAGCCCTGTCATGAAAACTCCCAATTAGATGGGAATTTGAATTGTGAGATGTTTTCTTTTACATGGATTATTAAATACTGTGTGCGCAGAAATAATCATCCATTTGTCTTAACTTGCTTTTGCAAGACTTCCTATTGGTAAAAGTAGAAAATGTAAAATTTAAGATCCTTAAATGGGATTTTGAGGAACTGAGACCGCAAAATTTTTTTTTGTACAACCAGATCCCTAAATGTATTACAGAAAAATGATAAATTTTTTTTTGTACACAATCTTTCAAGAATGCATCTCATCTACAAAGTTAGTTCAAACTGTAGAATTAATTCTTCCAATTCACCAGAGCTGGACATTTTTCAAGGCTTCTGGGTTCTTACCTTTGAGTTCTACATTCTACATATCTAGGGGTCTTAATTGGGGGATCATGGACTGCTTAGGTCATGAGTAGGCTTTGTGGAGTTCTTGAATTCCCTGACATATGTATGACGTGATTCTTGATATGCCTGTACCTATCAATGATTTTCTGAGGTAAACCTCAGATTTTCAAAGATTTTCCAAAAAGCTTAAGAACCACTGCTAGACACTTCAATGAAACAGATATTATATACAATTTGCTAAATATTGCTGTCTTTTAACATTTGTGAGATTTCTGAATGAAAGCATGTTAGGAAATTCAGTGTTCTAACCACCAGAAAAGCTACTTGTAAGGGTCATTCTACATTTTTGCTTCATCCAATCCTCAACCCATTGTGATGTCTTCTGTCCCCACTTCTCTGGAATGACCTCTGCCTGTGTGACTAAGTTTCTAATTGCTAAGTTGAAAACACATTTTTTGGTACTCATTTTCTTTGACCTCTTGGTGGTATAGTGGAGAAAAGCAGGTTCTGGAGCCTAACTGCCTAGGTTCAAACCTTAGCTCCATCACTTTCTAGCTCTGCAACTTTGGACAAATTACTTAACTCTTCTGTGCCTCAGAGCGGTATCCTTTGTAAACTTTCTCCATTCATATGATTTGAACAGTACTTGCTTGAAAACGTCAATGTGAGAATTAAATAAGCTCCTAACAAAGAAATCATTATGTAAAGATCAATTATTTGGTACCTGGGATAACTCCTTTTTTTTAAAAAGATTTTATTGGGGAATCGGGGAAGGGGAACAGACAAGTTGCTGTCCTTTTGTTCTTTAGTCTATTTGTGGAGCACGTGGCTTCACTGGCCCTTGTTGGTATTGTGATCATTGCGCTCTTTCCGGCTGAGGCAAATCGGTCACCGGCCACTGGAGGCCACTCACGGCGGCTTGGCAGCTCACACCGGCTGCCGGCCACTCACGGTAGCTTATGGCAGCCCACTGCAGCTCTGCTGCAGCCTATGCCGTCGCAGGCGACTCACGGGCAGCCCAGCTCCAGGTTGAGCTGTTGTTCACCATCTTAGCTGTAGAGGGCGCAGCATCACCGGCCCTCATGTGGGATCCGAACCGGAGTCCTGTTGCTCAGAGCTGGCGTCCCAAGCCAACTCTTAACCAACGTGCCACTTGGCCGGCCCGGATAACTCCCTTCTTGAAAAGCACTTGAAACCTGTCTCCTGTGTCTCATTCTACCTTTGATGCCTCCTTAGTTCCCTCTTCCTACTTCTAGGCTTATCCCTCTCTATCTTTTACACTAGGGCCAGAATGACCACTTGAAACTACAGTAAGTCCCCGACTTACAAACATTAGCGTTGCGAACTTTCACAGATACAAACAGACCTCGTTATGAACATTCGTAGATGTGAACAAATCACGCAAGTAGCTCACGTGTCTGCCGGACGTTGTCACAGTTGTGCTGCTGTGTGCTTACTGTACAGTGCAATAGTGTACAGTAGTACAGTGCTCAATCGGAGCCCAGGATATCCAGAAGCAAGAGGAAAAGCAGTGGATGTGGAGGGGACTGCTGGGAAGTGCAAAGCAATAACCATGGAAAAAGTGAAAATAATTGAGATTGGACCGAGGCAAAAAGATGGTAGACGTCGCTGGTTCTTATAACATGAATTGTTTAACCATTGGCTTTACACTGTATATTTGTGCCAAAGGCGTATAAGACTCACTTTGTCGGACTTATGAACGAATCCGACTTATGTTCTCCTGGAACGGAACTTGTTCATAAGTCAGGGACTTACTGTATACATCTGATGCCATCTCTTGCCATGGACGTTAGTGTAGTATAAGCCCCTGAGCATGGCAGACAAGTCCCTTTGTGACAATGGACCAGTCTCGCTTTTCTTTCTCAAGTCTCAAATGCCTACACTTACCCTATGAGTTAATGTTGACCCAAGCTAATTGAGAACCCCAATATGCCTCACTCCTTTAACTCCTGACTTTGCACAGCCACCGGCTGTCTGGAATCCCCCATTCTCCTCTGCTTACCACACTCCTTCCCATATTAGGTGTTCTTTCTCGACGTGCCCCCTATAACCCTGTACGGTACTTACCGCGTTCTAGTTTAGATGCCTGTCTGGTGGCTGATACATGTCATCTAGTCACATGCTCCCTTCCCACTATCTTCAATAAAGAACAGAAGTAGGAGCTGTATTATGAGTCTTGTTCTCTCATTTTTCTCCCATTGTAAGCTTAAACCACTTTCTTAGTCCTTTGTTTGTCTTCCCGTACACCCGCTTCTCGTTTTCATTAAGCCATTGAGGTTAGGTAGGAATATACCTAGGATATGTGTAGATATTAAACTGGATAACAAAACCACACTGAAGGGAACATTCTAGAAGTATTTATTTCACTGCTGACCACGTGGTTACAGCATGCAACTCTTAACAGTGAGCTGCCACTCTCCACTCTTACAGAGGCACCAAACGCTATGGTGCCTCTACTTAGGTGTTCAGCCTTTCAAAGGCTTCTATTACCAACATCATTACTTAGGGACAAGTCTTTTAGGACTTAAAAGCACTTATTCTCTATAAAAAAGTAACTTCATATTTCATGCACAAAATGCCAATGGGCAGATCTGGGTTCAAAATGAAAAGGCAAAAAAAAAATTATTCTAATTCTGTAAATCATCAGGATAAAATAAGCATTTCTCCTTGCCTTGTAATAAGGAAATAGAATTTTTTTCCCTCTATTAGCAATCAGGACAGTAGTTTTGATGACCCCACAGAGTTAGAAAATCACTCACTGGTTAAACGTCTTTCTGAAGATGTTAAGAAGAAGTTGGCTAATTTTCCTGTACAATTTAAAGAAATATTTGCAGTATATGTAGGAGTTATAAGTTATAGTGCAGGCCCTTGTGATAATTTCTAAAAGGGCTATTCTCCCATTTAAAAAAATTCTATCTCAGAAGGTAAAAGGGAATTTTGCCCCTTATCCCTGAGCAAAAAAGGGAAAAATCATAGGAACGTTTATTGGTTAATAGAAGCCACTGTAAATGAGTCCTCTATCTCTAGAACATTCTCAGAGAACTTACATAAACAGAAGCAGGTGTGAGGTGCTCTCAGAGACTTTCTCAGATAAATGTATTTAGTTATTTGAATAGTCAGTCACTCTGCAAAAACTTAATTAACTACACAGCTCAATAGTCTCCATTTTGAAATTTGAGACTATCCTGAGAGGGTGCTTATGGGACATGAAACTACTGGGCAGAGGAACATTTAAAAAATGTTAGTGAATTGTGGCAGGAGGAAGAAAGTGGGGAAAACTGGAGTGCAGAGTGAGAAAGGGGCGGGACAAACTGTGGTTAGGAGCTGAGTCTTTCTTCTCCTGTCAGGGGCCTCTGGCTAACCATATGCTATACCCACTCTTTAGTTAATATAAACTGGATGCTGAAGAAGAAAACTGAGACTGTCCCAAACTAATTTACATCTTTTAAGGAATAAATGACAGAAAATATTTTAGCTTCTTAATCAAGGAGTGCTATAATAGAATTTCAAGGCATCTTAATAGCATTCATTTAACCCTAAAGCAATTGTGCAATGAGCAAAATATAAAAGGAAAACAACAAAGGTTAACTTCCTGTAGGGGCCAACAGACAAGATCTTTGCAGCACGACAATGACCCTTCACATACTGGAGCCTTGTGTCAAAGGCCGTCAAAAACTCAGACTACTGACAAGTTGCAAATGTCACCGACAAAAGGAATGTGGATTAGATAGAGTCAAAAACGCTTCCCAAAGGGCTGCCTTCTCTGAAGGCATCTCAGACTGTTGCGTGCACAGGTCGTTTAACCCAAATCTCACTGATGGCTCTGTTAGAGAATGAGAATGCCCCAGTCAGTGCTGTATTGAAAATGTAAAACACCGGGAGGGAAAAAACAAAATAAAACAATCTACTGTTCCCTAACATATATGGCTTAGCACCCAGAGAAAGCCTCTGCCCCCAAAAAGAGGCTTTCTACATAGGGTTAAGCTTCTTTAAATGAGGTGTAACCTTTCATTTTCAAGATATGTCTTTTCTTGCAAGGTCTTTAGAGGCGGGAATGCCCCTTGGGTTCTAACGCACGTCTCTGTGAGCTCAGTTTCCTGAAAACATACACCTGCCACATTCTAGGTTCTCCCTTGCCAGTCAGTGGCTGCGTTCGCTACTTCACAGCCACCAGAATCGCACGTACACTATTAACATGATGAAAAACACAGCTACGGCTGCGAGTTTGGCATAAGTGGAACGCATGTTCAAGTACTTCGCATCCTGGCGGTATTTCTTGGACAGACTGGACAAGTTGTTAGCCTTTGAATCCAATGCTGTCAAAGAGGGAAAAAACGGAAAACATTCATTAGTCCCTGGCAGTATTTTCTCGAATGTATTGTAGTAAGCATAAAAATAACCCACATGAGTGGCACTATACAAAACAATCATAAACTTCAGTTATCATTTTTATTTGAAGGGGTAAGGCTGCATATACTGAATAATTCATGATCCTAAAGCGCTGTAAAACCTAAAATGCATTTTAAAATGATCAGACTAAATGATGTTCAAATTCTTGAGGCTTTATAGTGGTTAGGAATGCAGGCCCTTTGGTTCAAAGCTCAGGGGCACCAGTCTTGAGGCACTGGTCAACTCAGCCTCTCTAAAGTCCCAGTTTCTTCATCTGTAAAATGGAGATAATAGTAGTAACTATATCCTGGGATTATGGGCACATGAGAATGCCAGTAAAGTGAGCACGAGGCCTGCATATGGTAAACATTTAATAAATGTTAGTTGAAATTAATCATCTTCATAATCTTTCAATGATCTATATCATATTCTCTCATAGTCTGAAAAATAACCCATGTAAAATAAGACTCAAGTAACCAGAAAATTCAATGAACCAGACACTTGAGTAGTAAGCTATATCTCCATGGTGACTGCATCCAAATTTCTAAGATTCTTCACATAGTAGAGGCTATTATGAAGCTACAGTGATCAGAAATTTGTATTTTAACAGACATAGGAAAGCGGTAACTAAAATACAGTGACAGGTGCTAGAAAATCACCAATATTTACTAAAGTAAGCTTTTTAGAGCCTTAGTTTTTTTTCTACAAGAACATTTGTAATGTCATTATCTTCTTCTAATTGTTAACTAAGCACTTAGAGAAATAGCCAGATAGACACAGCTAGACTGGTCTAAAATATACGGCCTATTTTAATAATAAAAACAAACTCTCAGTTTGACATAAATGAATTCTGATCACACGTTTTACTTCTTTAAATTTTTGAAAAACTATTTTGCAATCTGAATTTGTTTGTTCTTCCTTGGGATACGCTTTTGGACTATTTGGAGTTGCCTAACAGACACTGGTTTTGATTGAGAAACAAGGCATTATGTAATAACATGGGCATGACAACCACTTCAAAATTAGCAACTTGTCCTGTAAGTGAGAAAAACACCTCGTCACATAAAAAAATAGCTAGAGGATGAGAAATAACCATCACAATGCTGCAAGGACTCGTTCTAGCCAGTCTACTAGAGTGTGCAATCCATTAGACAGAGGTTTTTAACCATGGTTTATTGCTATAACTCCAGTGCCTACATCAGGGTCTGGCATATAGTCAGTGCTCAATAAACAAGTATTTGCTAAATGAATTTAAATCTGCTTAAAATAACTGGGTAGAGGAACAAGTATTAGGTCACATGAAATAAGTAATAGTGAAGAGAATTCCTTTATATAGGAACATTTAGAAACAGAAGATATCACGAAGAGAAAGCCACTGCTTGGAGAAGTCATTTAGCATATCTTTATGTTATAGGCACCTTTCCAAGTGCTAGAGAAAAAATGAATGTCAAACTGTACACGATCTTTGTATCTGTGAAATTTACAGTCTAGTACCGTGACACCTTTGAATGAAAAGACAAAACCCATGGCTTAAAAGGAACAGGTATATTTAGGTATAATTTTAAAAAGGGCATAATTTGATCTTGCTGAAAGAAAGAGCTCATAGGAATTATCTTGGGTCTTAAATACAAAGTAGATTACCTACAAAACTTTAAAAATTAGACAGAAAAGAGGCCAAAAAGATGAATTCTTATTATGAAGAAGCTTAAAGAGGAAGAACACATTTTTTGAAGTAGGCTAATCTTTTCCCTGTCCTTTAAATATGCTCTATTCCAGGGGTGTCAAACTCAATTAAAACTCAGGCCATTTGGTGCAACAGGCAAGATTCACGCGGGCCACATCACATATACAAATTTTGTTAAATTTATATTCTGAACTGAGGATTCAGGAATATGGATAGGATAATTAAAACACTATATAATTGCTTTTATTTAAACATTTATTTTATTTAATGTATTTATAAAACTAAAATTATTC
>NW_017731597.1:1986657-2003142 GCF_001890085.2 Hipposideros armiger
TGTATACTCGTCTTCAGTAGTTAAAGGGTTAATGAGGGAATTGTGTGTACGGTATTGCCTCGACCTCCCCTAAGCGCTATTTTCTTCATAACAATTTTTTCTATTTTCATTTTATTTCAGAGCATCGCGGGCCACAAAAAATTACCTCGAGGGCCGCATGCGGCCCGCGGGCTGCCAGTTTGACACCCCTGCTCTATTCAGATACACTTTTTCTTCTTAAAATACCTCTCTTCATTCCTTCCTATCAAATTTCAAGAAATCTTTCCTGTTCATTCCACATTTATCTACTTCCTCCGACATTTTTAGAGCTCTCCTTGTCTGGATATATATTTTTAAACTATCAGATGCGAAGATGGACAAGGACTCCACAGGCTAACAAATTCTGCCAGGGACTAGAAGTGTGACTTTACTTAGTGAGCTAATTTTTGTGAGTCTGCTTATCTGTAAAACTGGTTGGATATCACCCATTTCACATGGATTACTCTAAAGAATAAGATATATGTAAAGTCCCCCTACCATACTGCATAGCACAGAGTGTCCAATTGATGTTTGCTCCCTTATACCATCTATAAATTACTCTGTGACAAGGTTTCTTATCTTCCCAACCAGATGAAGTTACTTGAGGGTAGAAATGTACATCTTTTTCAATCAGCATATCAGCTTTGTAGCAACCAGCAAAGCACTAGGAGAGTTTAAACTTTTGATAAGCAGACCAATATATAAATATTGGATTAAAAAAAATTCCTGTGCTGGTCTACTTTATCCCAGGTAGAAACCAGTAAATCTCTTATGATGGAAATTTATAAAGTCACTCACCCCAAATTTGATGTTTAATAAGTGTGAAGCTATATGCTGGGACAACTGTTGACTACTAACATAAAGATTAAAATTTGCAGTATATAATAAAGGAAAACCCATTTATTCATGAATATGTAGCAAGGCTGAATTAAAAAAATTTTGGGGGCGGCCGGTTAGCTCAGTTGGTTAGAGCTCAGTGCTCACAACACCAAGGTTGCCGGTTCAATCCCCACATAGGCCACTGAGCTGTGCCCTCCACAGCTAGAATGAAACAACTACTTGACTTGGAGCTGATGGGTCCTGGAAAAACACACTGTTGCCCAACTTAAAAAAAAAAAAGAAATTGGAGGAATTTTACTTAAAAAAAAAAAAGATATTCATCATTCTACTTGTGATCATTACTGTGACAGAAATAAAAGAATAATAATAAAAAGATATGAAACACATTAAACACTACCTTTAAAAAACATATGCCCACAATGAACACTTAGGTAACATTAGGTAAATATATATATTTTCAGGTAAGTTAGGTAAATAAGCACACACTCATAGAAACACAGACACACCGTTATGTGCTAAAAAAAAATAAATAAAAGGAGCTAAGGGCTATACGAGTTTAAAGGACATGAGAGATTAACGTGATGTGGGCTGTAAGGATCAGGAGTGGCAGCTTTTATCTAGATTTTCAAGAACAGGCCCAGGACGGTGAGGAAGCGGCCCTGACTCAGTCAGCATATTTGAACTGGGGGGGGGGGGGGAGAATGACAGCCATTTGTAATCTCCTTATCGTCTATAATAGAGAACACAATGATGCCTGGCGCATTACAAGTGCTCACTTATTATGAGTGAATGAATGGAAAGTAAGTTGACTCCAGACCAGATCTTATCTTATCTTGTAGTCAGAGGTTTTAAAAGTTTTTCAGCAGACGGATGCTGTGATGAAAGTGGCATTTTGTAATAGTTGATCTAGCAGTAGCGAAGTCTCCCAAAGTAGCTACTCAGGAAACCA
This sequence comes from Hipposideros armiger, assembly GCF_001890085.2. Classification (NCBI taxonomy): domain Eukaryota; kingdom Metazoa; phylum Chordata; class Mammalia; order Chiroptera; family Hipposideridae; genus Hipposideros; species Hipposideros armiger. The sequence continues at coordinate 1,988,465 of NW_017731597.1, forward strand.
CTGCAATTGATGATATCCTCTTATTCTTCTTTTCATTTCCCTTAACGTTTGTGTTTCTGTTCATATGTATTTACTTAATTTCGTAATGTCTTGGAAACAGTAATTGCTTCTGATATGGAATGAGATACACTGTGCCGACTCAACAAAAACTAATCACAGGAAAAACACATACGAGGTATAATCAACAAATACGGTGAATGTTTAAATTTAAAAATTTATTACAATAAAAGACACATTGCCATTAATCCCCCTCAAAATACTCCCCTCGCTTCGAACACACTTATTCCATCATTCTGGTCACTTTCTGGAGCAATTCTGGAAGTCCTCTTTCATGAGTGTCATGAGTTGCGCTGTTGTGGCCTCAATATCCTGAATCATTCTAACTTTGGGGAAGAGCCAGAAGTCGCATGGCGCCAGTTTCGGTGAATAAGGTGGATAAGGACACACTGTAATGTTTTTATTTGACAGAAATTGCTGTTCTAGAAGCAATGTGTGACACAGAACCTTTCTGCTGTGATCACAAAATATGGTGAATGCTGCTGCGGAGTGCCATCCAATGGAAAGGCAGGAATCTTCAATACAGGAAGTGGCGCGTTGAACCTTAGTAACAGTGTGTGACAAGTTTCAACTTGTTTGGTGCAGTCAGTCAGGTGTGAGCTACGGTTGAGAGGTGTGTTTTAGTGTGCCCTAAATCATTCTCCATTGTGACAACAGTCCGTGTCACACATCACTTCTGGTATAGGGCAATTTCTGTCAAATAAAAACATTAGTGTGTCCTCATCCACCTTATTCGCCGGATCTGGGACCGTGCGACTTCCGGCTCTTCCCCCAAGTCAAAATGACCATGAAAGGTAAATGTTTTGAATCGACTTAGGACGTCGAGGCAGCCACGACAGCGCAACTAAAGACACTCACAAAAGAGGACTTCCAGAACTGCTTCAGAAAGTGGCAAGAATGATGGGATAAATGTGTTCGAAGCGAGGGGGGGTATTTTGAAGGGAGTTAATGGCAATGTCTTTTACTGTAATAAATTTTTTAAAATTTAAACATTTACTATATTGTTTGATCACACCTAGTATTAAAAGCTTTGCAATGTAATCTGTATCTGAGATGACTTCTTAACAGTGCTCGATATCTGATGACATAGAAGGTGCCCCCAAAGAAGCTATCCTTGCCTATGGGATAAAACCACTTCTTCGTAAGACTAGTGTTGCTTTTAGATACCTGACAGTGCTTCCCCCCGTTGTAACACCTCTTCAATGTTGGCCACCATGATCCTCTGGACGTCTTGCAATTCAGTGTTGATGGAGCCTAGGTTTCTCCGAGCGCGACTGTCAATGTAGAGCTTCTTGGTTTTCTGGATGTAGGTATCTAGAAGGATGAAGAAAACAACCATTAACTTCTTTCATGTCCATCAAAGGACTGAAGTAGGGAACAGGGAGTTCTGAGTTTGGTCCTGGATCGCAACTATTCATGGTTAACCATGCTCCTGAATGAGTAGAGTATCAAGATTTGACTTTTGATTTCTTCACTTGTAAAATGTAAAGATATAATTAGATGACCATTCAGGAGAAATGTCTTTTGCACACCTTCGAATTAGTGCTATCAGGATCCTTAGAGAAATAAGACCCACTACAACAAGCCTTTCCTGAAAGCAGAAATTTTCAAACTGTACTCCTTGGACCCTTAGGGTTTCAGTAACTCTACATATTCTCTGAAAACGATGCTGGCAACAATCTAGCATTTCTATAGCCTAATATGGCAAAACAGTCACTCTCATAAAGTTGAAAAAATTGTCTTCAAGTGTTTTCTTTAACATACATTCCCAATTTCACTCTGTTCATAAACTTCAGGTAAAGCAAACATGTGATAGGAAATTTCCCCAAGTACCACTATAAAACCGCACTCTCCTTCATGTTTAGCCCATGTCTGTATTTCTCAGAACTATAAGAAGAATGACTTATTATTAAATATTGCATTCTTAACGTATGGAAAAAATCTAAAGTTACGTGTGCAGGACACCCTTCATTTGCCTCTTTAGGTCTCCTCGGCACCCTTCTGCACCCTGCTTTTGCCCTGGGAAGCTGACCTGCGTGGATTACATCAGTGGGCTCCTTGCCCTTTGGCGTCCAGTTAGGTTCTGTCAACGGGGGAGCAGTTGTAGGAAAGAGTAGGAAAGAAGAGAGTAGGAAAGAAGAGAGAACAGTGAAGCAGGGGGTTTGTTCCCCTAACTTCTCCCAGAGAAGTCACTTTGGGCTGGCAGTATCCCTCCCTAAAAGTTACGGCTTAAGTTGGCCTTCCCCGTGCCAGCCCTGCTCCTTTCTCTCATCCTCTAAGGCCTAGGGTGGTAACAATTACCGTGTTACGGTCTCAGTGCCTGTGGTTCACCTATAACCTGTTCATATCTTTGTATGTAATCCTTTAAGCTAACTTGAGTGTACCAGCTATTTCGTGTGTGACCTTTGACAATAGTCTAATTTTTTTCTTGGGTTTACTGGACCACTATTGTTTACAAAGTAAAAATTGAAAAACCATACACTAAAAAATTGAGCACTTGGAGAGTTCACAGTTATGCAACACTGGAGTGTTTTGCTATATTTTCTTTATTTCTAAAAAGCGAGATGACTTACTTATCTGGCAAACTTGAAACACTTCAGAAAATTCAGAGATAGTGAAAACTAATTTCTTCTTTTACCTAACAATGTCAGTGATGTAGTCTGATCATTCTTGTTCTCACTTCCTGTACTTACCGTACTGAGGGCATTTCCTTTGCTCTATTGCCATTAGATACTTCAACAGGTCTGACCAGTGATGTGTCTTTCTATAATTGTACAAATATGGACACCATGCTCTGCATGTAGTAAATGTCATCCCCCAATACCATATATCTTTTAGTACTTAAAAAAAAATATTAAAGAACCTTATTCTCCTAAAAGAAACAAAATACCATTCTTTCTTATTTCCAAATAATGAGCCTTACTGTGAGTGTGTGTGGGGGGGGGGGTAAAGGAGGGGTGGGGGCGGTGGTATGTGTGTGCGTGTTGGGGAATAGAAGAACTCAGTTATTACATGCCAATCAAGCAGCTCTTTAGACACAGTTCTTGACCCTAATGGAGAATCAAAACAAATAACAGAAAAGGGCAAAGGGCAATAAGTTCTATGGGGAAAAGGTCAAAGGACTAGAGAAAGAAGCCTCATTCATTCAAAAGGACAAAATGAGGGCCGGCCAAGTGGCTTGTTGGTTAGGAGTTGGCTAGGGAGTGCGAGCTCTGAGCAGCAGGGCTGCCGGTTCAGATCCCACATAAGCCAGTGACACTGCGCCCTCTACAGCTAAGATGGTGAACAACAGCTCGTCCTGGAGCTGGGATGCCGAGAGTTGCCAGCGACAGCGCAGGCTGCAGTGGGGCTGTCCGGCAGCGGGCGTGAGCTGCCGTGAGCCGCAGTGAGCGGCCGTCCAATGGCCAGTGACCGACTTCCTCAGCCGGGAAGAGCACAATGATCACAATACCAACATGGGCCAGTGAAGCAATGTCTTCCACAACTAGACTGAAGAGGAAAAGGACAGCAACTTGTCTGTTCCCCTTCCCGGATTCCCCAACACTGTTCCCTCCCCCAATTCCCCAATAAAATCTTAAAAAAAAAAAAAGGACAAAATGAGATGGAATGGAAGAGGCAGACTTCAAAACTTCAGTAAGTAAACATCAGTGAAATTGTGTCAAAATTTTATCAGTGTTAACAAATAGTTTCTCCATATTTTTTGCTTCTTTGATAGAGAGATGAGGAGCAAAAACTTACCAAACTCAATAAAGGAATAGGGTCTAGACACAGTGGGCACCTTCTTCCCATGCTGTTCATCAAACTCTGAATGTAAATCCTCTAGGTAGGCAAAAGCCAACTTCTTAGGGAAGGCAGCTTCACACAAAACCAAATAACACACCCCTTGCTCAATAATGTAGCTGGAGAGACAAAAAAGCAAGAAAAAGCTGTAGTGTAACGATACCTCCAACAACATGAAGCAGATGCTTGAGGTGGCATACAAACTTTTGAAAACATTCCAACCTAAGCCCTTTGAGGCTAACTGAATCAGAAAGCCAATTTCAAACCACAAATCCTTGGAGCCAAAAAGCAAATCTCTTCCCATTATTAGGCATCCATTCCAAAAGGAGTATTTAGACATGTTTATTATAATTGTTTATTCATTACATAATTCTTCAACTAAAATATCTTAATGCCTAAGGCTTTTTCTTGAACACCCCACCCATCCTTTGATTATGTATGATAAACTAGTATACACATATTTAAACTCCTTCCAGCTGTAAGAAAAACAGTGAAACTGAAAATTTTTGTGGATACCCGACAGTTGGAAAGTTAATGCCACAATATTTACTGGGCACAGAAAAGAATGACCTCCGGACTAGTAACATTCCCTAATTTCTAGGGCAGAAGAACTCTGAATCAACTGGACACTATCCAGTTACAAAGCCGACTTCCTCTTGTGAGAGTGACTACATGTCTGAAATATTCTTGGAAAGAGGTTAGGCTACGCAGTGGTTTTCAAATGTCTTTTTAGCCACAGTACTCTAGTTCAGCAACAATTACCTTCAGAACAATCAATATAAACAGCAAATAAAATCAGTTCTCTCGTTTAAGTAGGAGTTTAAGGACCCAAAGCGTTACACATACTGTCGCCTCGCAGCTGCCTTCGAATGCTCCTGCGCACTGATCCTTTGAAGTCATAAGGGAGTGTCTTGGAATGCTATAAGACCCAAGGGAATGATCTCGGTAAAGCTTCCTTATCCCGTCCCTGCCCTTTCTATGTGCCTCCTGAGGTATCCTAGGACTCCACAGTATTGCTTAGAATCTATTATTTGATCTCTCAGGCCCTTTTAAACAACAATGATGATGATGATGGTGGTGAAAATAACGCTGTTGCCCTATCTCCTCTTTGCACACCTGAATTAACTGGTCTCCCTGCCTTCAGTCTAGACCATCTTCTAAACCACCAGTTTTATTCCTAAAATGTAAATACAACCATATTACTCTGCTTAAAAACTCTAGGCGTTGCCTAATAACTATAAAACAAACCACACTCCTTGGTATTGCATTTGTATAGCCCTCCAAGACAAGTGTAGGCCGCATTCCATCATATATCCCAACACAACAATGACATGCCGTTCTCCCACAAGCTAGGGAGTTCACGTCCTCTTGAACTTCTACTTATATTGTATTTTTCTAACTGTAATACTCTTTGATGTACCTGGGGAAACCTCATTAATTGTCATATACTTGATTCCACTACAATTTTTTTCTGTGAAATTTCTCTGTATTCTCCCTCCCTCTATCCTCTTTCCTCAAACTGACTCCCTACAACAGGGAATGTACTGCTTCCTTCTCTCTGTTCCCAAAGCATTTCATTTATATCCCAATGATGGCACTTCTTGCCCTAAGGTATTATAGTATAGTTGTTTGCATATGTGTTTCTCTGCTAATGAGAGGATGAGCTCATTAAAAGCTATGGACATTAAAGGCAGGGCTTAATACAAGGTCTGGTAGAGAATAAATCTTTAAGAGATTAACTCTTGGATGGAAATAAAGGATGAAATAAGATTATAAAGGTCCCAAAGGAATCAAGCAGAAGAAAACCTCTTTTCAATTCCTTGAGAACTTTCCTAGGTCTTTTGCTCCTAACCCGTGGTAGAGATAAAGATACTACATAATTAAGTGCCTATAAATTTTTTGATGTTAAAAATTAGATTTATAATGTTTCATATACTACACAAATTACTATCTTATGAAACTTAATATCCACTACTTTCTTAACCAATTGGCCAAGGTTTTTGTTTTGGTTTTATATACTTGTTTTTTATGGGTGGAGGTTTCTTTTTTCCCCTTTTAAGTTAAACAGAGCAGGTTGCTCCCAGGTCTGTATTATCTTAGTATCTGAGTTCCTAAAATAGCAAGGTTATTCAGCTCATCCTTTTCTAATTTCCCTCTGATCTTCTTGTCCTTTCTCTTTTTTTTACAGCCTTCAAACTCAACATGTATTAAACATAAATACCAATTATCTGTGGATGATTTGAAACCATTAAGTCTCTCTGATCTCTCTCTCAGCTGGATGCATTATCTATAACCACTGACTGAGAAGCTCTTAAGTGATCTTTGATAATTTCCTTTCTTTCTAAATAATAAGTAACACTTATTGATTCTTCTCTATGTGCCAGGCAAGAGATATACATGGATTCCCTCACGATCCTCACAAAACTATGATTATTGTCCCTATCTTGTAGAGGAAACTGAGGCCCGAAGGGGAACATGTGAGTTGTTCAAGGTTATGTTGTTAGTAAATGTTTGAGCACGTGTATTAACCTACACGTGTCTGGCTCCAAGAAGCTCCTAAAGCAAAAAGTTATCTGTCATTGCATGATGGGTACAGCATTTACTAGACATAGGGTATCAGGTTAAATTATTGTATGCAAATTGAATAAACACATCAAGATTTTAGTTTTGCAGAATTAGGGCCAGGGAAGTTATTTCCCTTAAAGGTATATTTACTTTTAAAAAACTGTTACCATTCTCATTAGGTGTTACTTACATTTACTGTATTTCATACTTAAATGATCACAAAGATATCAGGATTATACTCACTGAAAAGTCATGGCGCCAGCTTCCAAGGTACATCTGGTCGGGGACTGTTCATTCAGCTTTCGGAACAGTTGCTTAGCCTGACTCTGGTACTGCTGCAGGTCGCGGCCAGACTGAAAGAAGACACCTTCCCTTAAGAATTTTGCACGAAAATAACACTGCATGAATTAGTGAGAAGCATCAGATTATGAGGACACTATGTGAATAAGATCCTTCATTTATAGGTAAGATTCATTTAAACAAACAAGGCCTACTTTTAGAACAAAAAGGAAGGAAAAACTCCTAGTTCTTTAAGAAAATCACATTAATTTGCTAAGAAGCAAAAGTGTACTTTAACTGTCAATCCAGTGTCTTTCTATTGGGTTGTCGGAAAAGTCATGACGTATTTTTGCAACGAAAAACATAGAAAAAATATGTCATGACTTTTTCGACAACCCAATACTATTAGGTCAGTGCCTCCTCTTAAGCCATTTCGTTTGCATAGCACCTGGCACAAAACTAGGCATGTTCTATATTCAGGGGAAAACCCTGGAAACAAGTGATCAACCTCATTGCTATGCTGGAATATCAAGCAAAATCTTCCACAAAGTGTTACAGTATTGAGCATTTCGGCAAAACTAAATGTGTGCACCGTGACTGCAAATCATTATGAACACTGTACCTGCAACTAGGTAAAAATGAACAAGAGTAAGGACAAAGATTGGAAAGTCAAGATATCCTCTACTGAATAAATCTACTTGGTTCCCAAGTTTGGATAGCAAAAGTTTGGGTAGGAAGAAGATATGTGCACACAAAAATGAAAATAATAATATTCAGATATTAGAATAAAAGGTAATATTTCCCTGAACAATTTATAAATGATTCCACAATTTTGTTTTTTAAAAAAGGGAAACGTCGGGGTAGCCGGTTAGCTCAGTTAGAGTGCAGTGCTCAGAACACCAAGGTTGCCGGTTCGATCCCCACATGGGCCACTGAGTCTGTGCCCTCCACAACTAGATTGAAACAACTACTTGACTTGGAGCTGATGGGTCCTGGAAAAACACTGTTTGCTCCCCAATAAAAAAGAAAATTAAAAGAGAAAAGTACCTTAAAAAATTTATTTAAAAAAAAGGGAAACGTCTACTGGGGGAAATAACAGTGTCCTTAAAAGGAGAAGAACCATACCTCACTCACCTACTAGACCCAAGAGGGAGAAGAGGCACATGAAGAATGGGAAGTAAATATACGTTATTTATTCATCTACATACTGGGGGGAGGGACCTTTTGCCATATGATGGGAAGGAATTATTTTATTTTTGGATTATTTATTTTGGTTCGAATGACAGAACCTAGTCTCTCCTTGATAGATGTCTAATACCTACATGTTTAAATAGAGAAGTGTTTATACAAGGTTTGCCCAGGGACTGGACCTGAGATCTAACTTTGAGAAAGTACAAAGTGAAACCTTAAAATTCTAGATAGTGAACCGCTGAGCTAAGGCTAAAGACCAGGAAACAGTAATAAAATTGTGTAAGTGACAGATAAGCAATGTACAAATAGAGGTTTCTAAGCTGTATTTAAAATGGGGAACTGGAAGGGCACACCAAAACCACAGTGGGATACCACCTCATACCTGTCAGAATGGCTGTTATCAAAAAGACAAGAAATAACAAGTGTTGGCTGGGATGTGGAAGAAAAGAAACCCTTTCTTCCCCCCTACTGTAGGTGGGAATGTAAATCAGTAAAGCCACTATAGAGGTTCCTCAAAAAATTAAAAAATAGAGCTACCATATGATCCAGCAATTCCACTTCTGGGTACTTATCGGAAGAAAACAAAAACAGTAATTTGCAAAGATATATGCACTCCTATATTCATTGCAGCATTATTTACAATAGCCAAGATATGGAAACAATCTAAGTGTCCATCAGTGGATGAATGGATAAAGATGTGGTGTATGTATACAATGGAATACAGCTATTAAAAAAACAGAATCTCACCATTTGCAACATCATGAATGGAACTTTGAAGGCACTACACTAAGTGAAATAAGCCAGAGAGACAAATACCATTTGACCTCACTTACGTGTGAAATCTAAAAAAACAAAAAAAAACCAAGCTCAAAGACACAGTGAACAGATTGTGGGGGTGGGGGGTTGGGGGTGGGGTGAAATGGGTAAATGTGGTCAAAAGGTACAAACTTCCAGTTATTAAATAAATAAGTCATGGGGATATAAATGTACAGCATGGTGACTATAGTTAATAATACTGTATTACATATTTGGAGGTTGCTACGAGAGTGAATTTTAAATGTCATTACAAGAAAAAAAAGAACTTGTAACTATGTATGGTGATGGATGGTAATTATACTTATGTTATTGACCCTTTCACAGTATATACAAATACTGAATCATTATGTTGTACACCTAAAGCTAATAGGTCAACTTTATCTCAATAAAAAATAACTAAAATAAAAATAAAATAGTAAACTTAAAATATAAATATGAATAATGAAATAAGTATGAGGTGAACCAGGGGAGTTAGAGACCATTAGAAGTGTCAATTTGTACACTTATCTCACTTAGCACTGTCCTTACAGCAATGATTTGTTATAATGTGCTCATTTGAGAAATATTTCTATAACACATATACATATATCTGTGCATGTATATATGTACACATACAGTTTTTTTATATATTAACAATGCTTTAAAATAATTAACATAATATATTACCACTATCATATTAAATGATGTTGCTTATATATGTATTTTTTTCATGACTGGTCAGCCAGTAAAGGAGAGAGAATCCTATCACATGCTTTGAACTAGTGCACAATATCCCACGTTCCTAAATGTGAATGGTACTTGCCAATCTGTTTGCTTCACCATGCCATTAGGTGGCGTTTGGAAGAGGTCTGACCCCACAACAACAGATAAAAGGAATGCAAATAAAGTTGGAAATGCTACTAAAAGTGCCAAGAAATAATATCAACATAAGATTAATGATTTTTCAACCTTGGCTTCACACTAGAATCATCTGGAGATCTTAAAAAAACAAAAAAAACAACAAAAAAGACTCATGCCCAATGTCCACTCTCAAACCAATTAAATCAGTATCATGCACATGGAACTCATACATTGCCATTTTTAAAATAACCGCAACCACCGATGTTAAGTATAAGTTTTCTGACAGCTAAAGGCAGGTAAGCACCTTAAAGTTTACTTTATATTTGAGAAGACAAACTTGCCCAAGAATGTGAGGCCATGAAGGAAGGCAGCTAGGATATGAACCCAAGCAGCCTGGCTCTGTCTGGAGCCCTGCGCCTAAGCATGCTGTACCAGCTCTGCAAGAAAACTGCTTCAGGGCCAGCCAAGTGGCGCGGTGGTTAAGAGCTGGCTTGGGACACGAGAGGGCCCCGGTTCGGATCCCACATATGAGGGCCAGTGACACTGCTCTCTACAGCTAAGATGCTGAACAACAGCTCAACCTGGAGCTGGGCTGCTGTGAGTCGCCCGGGAGGGCGTAGGCTGCAGCCCCTGCTGCAGCAGGTTGCCGTGGGCTACCGTGTGTAGCCAGCAGCCACCGTGAATGGCCATCCAGAAGCCGGTGACTGATCTGCCTCACGGGGATGAGTGCAATGATGGTGCCAACTTGGGCCAGTGAAGCAACATCCCCCACAACTAGACTGAAGAACAAAAGGACAGCAACTTGTCTGCTTCCCTTCCCCCAATTCCCCAGCGCTATTCCCATCCCCCAATTCCCCAATAAAAAAAATCTTTAAAAAAAAAGAAAACTGCTTCAGTGCTGGCAGGTCCACCTTCGAGGTGTGTCTTACCAGTCACATTAAATCTAATTCACAGGAAATACTCCTGAAACCATGTGGCAGCACTGATCTAGAGCTCACAAAACAGCATAATCACTGCTTTACAGATAAACCCTCCGTGTGCTTTCACAATTAAAGTCACAAAGGATCCACGGTCAGCCAGTCTACCCAAAAATAGCTAGATAAGATGTCCTAATTCTGTTTCCTACTTCATCCAGAACAGGCTTGAACCTTGTATACACTATAATGGAACGATACCTGTTAGTATTCCAATAATGAGGAGGATGGGAATGTCTGGACAAATTAACTTAATGAAATAAAATGAATTTGAGGTCATCCAGTAGCATATTTAGGATTTGGTTCTGTATATGATATAGTAAGTACAGGGTAGTATTTTGCCACACAACCACAGTACTTTTTATTTCTGTCACCTAGGACTGCTGCACAACTAGTTATTAATTATTAAATGCCATGCCATCTGTAGCCTTTACAAGCATGTTTAGCTAAACTCTTATTTCTAAATCCCTGATAAACTCAGCTGGTCAAAGGCCAGCAGTACGGCCTTTTCCTCTAAAAGCAATTACAGTAAGGTAATTAATCAGACCTCAATGGTGGGGGAAGTTTCATTGTAAACAGACTATCTGCTTTTTCGGAGCGCCCTGCTGTCTGTTAGATTAGCTCTAACAGCGTCTTCAAGTTCACAGAGCTGGGGCAAAATGAAAGAGAAGAGAATATAGTTCATTTTGAGGTAGAACAGAAAGGTAGATTTAGAAATTGCAAACATCTGAAAAGGAGAAACACAGCAGAAAGGGAGAAAAAAATAGATTATCAGTAAGAGCATCTAGGTTGGAAGAGATAAGTTCATCTCTCTACCTGCCCTACCTACCTACGTTCCTGATTAAGCAGAGGAAATTGCGTATGATGCTCTGCCTATATCATTTTTTTATTTGACTTTCATTGTATTATCTGAATAACCATTCATCTCCAGTTATAAGTCAGCTTGTACATGAACTAGCACAGCAACTGCCCTGAAATATGATATCCATTATCAGTATAAATAATTGAGAAAGTACAGTGAATTATTTGGCCTGAACAATTACGGTACTAAACTATAAAACTATCTGGTCAAGATATCCAATAGTGCTACTGACATGTAAGGTGTAGAGACCCAGGGAGTTGCCAGACATCCTACAATGCACAGAACAGCTTCCCACAACAAAAAAACTGCCCGTTCAAAATGTCAACAGTGCCAAAGAAACCCTGATAAAAAATTCCATTATGCTACTTATTAGCTGTGACTTTACCCAACACACCTATCCTCTCTAAACCTCAGAGCTTTCTCATCTATAAATGGGGATAATAACAGTACCTATTGGTAAGAAAATTGAATGAAATCATACACTTATAGGCTTAGCACAGTCTTGGTATGTAGTAGGTACTCTAGAAATGTTCTGTATACTATTATAATAGTCACAATAAGTCTAGAATTGATATTTTTGCAGATATTAAAGATTTAGGACTTTATCATTCAAAGTCAACATTTCTAAAGGAAGTCACCATGGAATTACAATCACGAAAATATTTTTGTGTAAAGTTCCTCTTCTTGTCAATTAAACAAAGCAACCCATCTTGGTTGACTGATACCTAATTTGGAATTAAATTAAGAAACACAAACTAATATGTCAATTTTTCAATAAAGCATCAAGACAGAGAATAAGGGCCTACAAATATTAAGTAGACATCAAATCCACTGTGTATTCTTTGCCCACATTGGATTTCAATGCAATTAGGAAACTGACCAGATTTTCCCCCCTTTTAGGAAAACTATTTCTCCATCATAGGACATACCCTTGAAGGAAAATTTCCCCATACCATCTCCCTTCTTCAAATCATGTTCCCGCATTCATTTGAACACTCTCCTTCGGCAGAGAGGTTCTAGAAAATTCTTAACAAATTGGAAGAGAGAAAAATATTTCACAATTGAAAATGCAAGGCATGCTCTGTTTTTTCATTTTATATCAATGTTTAAACTTTGTTTTATTGAATGAATAGAAGACATTTCACTCGTCACGACTTGCAACTTCATAATGTGGATCACTGTGCTTCTAAAATTGAAAGTAAACATATTTCCATATCAAACCAGAAAGGCATATAACCAAAGAGCTTTCATTATTTCTAGACACTACTGTCAGTTTAGATACCATTTCTTCTGAGAAGACTTTCCTAATCTCCTAAAACCAACTTAGATACCTTTTCCAAATTTCCTCCTCTTCCATAGCAGTTGCACTACATTATAACTGATTTTTACTTATCTGGCTTTTCCACTAAACTGTAAGCTTCATGAAAGTAGGGACTGTATCTTCTAATCCCCTGCATTAGCACCATGCTTGGCACACTTGATGTGCCTAATAAGGCTTTTTTTCATGAATACATGAATGAAAAGTCCAAGAAAAGATATGTGCAAAATAATTTTTTCTACAACTCATCGTTTTTTTTAGGCCTTGAGTTTTTGTTGTTGTTGCTGTTTGTTTGTTTTTAACTACTTAGGTTGTATGAGAAAGTAAAATAAAACTGATTAAATAAGTTATAAAAATTTCATTCTCATCCTCTCTTCTTCAGGGACCTCCCAACCTTGCTCCAGAAACTTGTCTCACACCAGAAATTTCCCTTGTGAGTCTAAGGCACAAAGCAAGCTCCCTTTCAGGATATCTGGAGTTGTATTTTAATCCATTCAATACATTTCTGAGCACCTACTAGCATAAAGCTGCTCTTGTAAAAGCTATGCGAAACACAAAGATGAACTAAGATCTGTCGTTTGCCTGCTAGGAAACTGTATTAAAAGACAAAGGAAAATAGTAAGATAAAGGTATAAAGCGTTAACAGGAACGTAACACAGGGGTTATAATTCCAATAGTAGGAATTTATGAAAGGAGGTGGGAATTGGGCTTAACCTTGAAAGAAGGTGCTGCATTGAACTTCAAACAGGTGCTTATATGTGGCAATATTACCTCACCCGCTTTCAAAAGATGCCAGCAAGCTAGGTCAAGGATCAGGTGCAAGAGCTGAAGGAGCTGATTTAACCCAGGGCCTGTCCGTCAACTTTATTAGCAGCAAAAAAATTAGAAATCCTGAATTTTCACTAAGTCCCTAAAGAGTTACAGGACTCGGGGCGATCACAACCAGCCGGACCCATCCCGTCTCTCCAGAGAGTTTTCTTTTGTTTTAGGAGAAACAGGTAACGCACAAATCTACCTCCGGTTTCAGGACAGATTTCTTCTAACAGGTAATCTCTCCATTGTCAAAAGATAAAAAGAGCACTTCAGAGGGGTCGGGAGTGCCTGGGAAGTCGCAAGGCTCTCCCGCGTCCCAAGAAGGAATCCAGTGTTGAGAGCACTCTGGCAGGGATTTGGGGTCGCGAGAACCTGATAGCTCACCTGTTCGTCCTCCTGCATCGAGGCGGCCAGCGGGAGCCCGTCCGCCACTCGGGCGATCATCGTGAGTAAGACCATCTTCACAGGCTACAGGGACCCAACACTGGCCCTCACGGCCGTCGGCGTCCTCCTGACTTCCTCCGCCGCTACACCAGTCACACCTCTCTTAGCGCCCAAAGGACCAGCTGCCTGCGTCTCAGCTTCCCGCTGAGGTGGCCGGAAACGAGTTCCAGAGCTTTCCACTACCGGTCCCCAGAATTGGCTTCCCACCGAGAACCACAACTTCCGGAACATTGGTTCCGCCGTCTCTCCACCTTCAGCAGCTTCCAAGGCCTCGCTCACGTTTCTGGATTTCGAGCTTCGAATAAACCTTGACCCTTGAGGGGGCGTGACACACACACACTGAAACGGGAATTTTCTAGTTCCTGATACTTTAAGTTTGGGGAGAGGGCTGGGTAGGATGGTGGGAGCCAATGGGTACTTAGATGAAGGGTATGTAAAAAAAACCGTAGGGCCGGCCGAGTGGCACCATAGTTAAGAACTGGCTTGGGATGCTAGAGGACCCGGGTTCGGATCCCACATATGAGGGCCAGTGACACTGCCCTCTATAGCTAAAGATGCTGAACAACAGCTCAACCTGGAGCTGGGCTGCCGTGAGTCGCCAGCGACAGCGTAGGCTGCAGCCCCTGTGCCAGTGGGTTGCCATGGGCTACCATGTGTAGCCAGCAGCCAGCGTGTGTAGCCAGCAGCCAGCGTGAGCGGCCAGCAGCCAGCGTGAGCGGCCAGCAGCCGCAGTGAGCGG